>NC_061122.1:72441737-72508835 GCF_002878395.1 Capsicum annuum | reverse complement strand
CAAACGGAGTTTAAAAAATCCAAAACTTGTCCGAGAACACCTACTGACATTCCTGATCATGAATATACCAAAAAATTGATATTTGATAGTCATAATGGACCTGAAAAAGGATTTCCAACTTACAAAGTCTAAAATAACACTAAGTATGAACACTTGGCTTAAATTTTCTAAGTATGGGAACCCTTAACAAGCTTTAAAGGTCTAAGTTAAGCTTAGAATTTCACGGGGCCTTACAATATCTCCCCCTTGGGATCATTCGTCCTTCAATGAGACTGACTAAGCTGCGAATACTAACTGACTGAACTTGTTTGCTAGATATGCATGCCTGCAATATGATTTCATGATTGACATTACTGATATGTTGAAATTTCATACTGCACATGCATATCTGATGCATGAGTATATGGCTGGGATTGTTAAAGAGCAATGCATTAATATCTGGATAAACGGACTTATGAATATATGACTGGATATGCAATGGTAACTGATACCAAGTTTATAAAGAAAATCTAAGCATGAAACTGAGTAAGTTCAAGGGAAAATTTTTACCTTGGGTTGAGTCTGAGTTTATGGAGAAGGGGTGAGGATACTTGGTCCGCATATCATCTTCTGCTTCCCAAGTATCTCCCTCAATAGACTAGTTCTTCCAAAGAACTTTGACAAGAGGGACCTCTTTGTTCCTCATTCTGTGAATCTGGTAATCAAGGATTTCGACTGGAATCTTCTTATAAGAGAGGATATTCTGAACGTCTATATTCCCTACAAGGACTACAACTATTGGGCATTTCTTTAACTAGGAGACATGGAACATTGGATGGACTGAAGAAAAATCTAAAGGTAACTCAAGCTCGTAACGTACTTTTTTAAAACAACTGAGAATTCGGTAAGGACCGACATATCTAGGATTGATTTTCCCCTTCTTGTCAAACCTCTTCATTCCTTTTATAGGAGATATATTTAAATATACATAATCACTAATCTCAAACTTGAGATTGTTTCTCCGCACATTTGCGTACGATTTTTGTTGGCTCTGAGCTATCTTAAGCCTTTCCCTGATCAATTGAACCTTCTCTAACGTGTCAAACACCAAGTCAGGCCCTACCACTGCAGTCTCAACCACTTCAAACCAACCAATGTGATACAATCACAAAGAGCATCAAAAGCACAAAGTATGGTCTAAGGATCAAGTCTTTGGAATTAGCAAGCAATTGAAGACTTTTTGGAGTATTTTGAAGCCTTGGTCAAGAGAAGGAAGGAAGGAAGGTAACTTATACACTCAAGAGGCACCCCAAGTGAAGGGAATTTAAGTGATTATGTACTCGAAAACAACACTCAAGAGGTGCCCCAAACTCTCTCCCTCTTTAAGGGCATTTTGTCCATTAAATGTAATAGTATAAATAGACCATTTTACTTATCTTTTCATTATACTTTTGATGACACTTGATATTACTCTTATATTTTAGTTTTAGTCTTGTAGTTGAGAGGTAGAATCCGAAAATAGGTCCTTTGACATTTGAAGTTAGGGTTTCACTTGTCTTGGATAATTTGGCAAGAAAGGTGTACTTGAGGAAGAGTGTTTCCTCTGGGTCACCTAAGAGGGATGTTTGAGATTCCATTAGTGAGGTATGAATGATGATTTTATACATCTTCTTTTGTTAATCACATAGTGGAAGTAAGGGTTTCTCTACTATCTTTATATTTATGCAATTCTTCTTCTTTATCTCCTTCTAGTGTGTTGATTTTCCCTTTGTTTACTTGCTGATTTTTGAATTCTTGTGTCAATTTCGTGTGTTCATAGCCATTTAGGCTATCATTTGGTATCAAAGCCTTGGTTAGGGTTGTTCCAACATCCCTAAATCTTGATTTTAGTGTTCTTATTAAGAAAATCCCACAAAAAGAGTCAAAAAAATCTGAAAATTTCAAAAAAAATTGTGTTGTCTTGTTGTTTGTTGTAGATCCGAAATTTCTAGAAGTTTTTATTGTGTTTTGATAGTTTCTAGTTTTATATTCTTGTTCTCTAACACTAAAAGTGTCTAGATCTACTTTTAGAGTGAAGTTTGGTTGAATTTGAGCTTGATCCACCATTGTTGTGCTTTATTTGAAGCTTTTGAGGTGGGATGTCATTTTTAGTCATCTTGTTTGTGGCATTTGGTGGCTGATTTTATGTTAGTTGTGTTTGTCTTGGCCTAAGGAACCTAGATCTAAAAGAAAATTCAGATTTGGAGTTCATTTGCTTCTTGGTCAAACTTGGTCAACACTTGAATATTCATCTTGTTCATCCATGATCTTCATATCTTACTGAAGAAGAATATTAAAAGTGTTTGTTTGATCCCAAAAAAGTGATGAAAGAGAGTGTGCTTATTATTAGTCCAAGAATATTCCATAGTACATTCCTAATCCATCCAAAAGAAAAGGGCGACCAAAGGACAAATCAAGTACACTTGTAATTAATTGGGGGGAACCATTTCATTTTAATTTCATTTAGAGTCTTGAAAGGGCTCCAAATTATTTACTTACCCCCTCAAATCTGAAAATTCTTCTTCCCAAAGCTGATACTTGGCCGAAACATGGGATTGGAAAATGAAAAAATTTGAAAAAGAGACAACCAACCACGTAGTACCACGTCATCACTTGTGATCAACCAAATTCATCTCTAAAATTAGATTTTTCTTATTTCTCATTTTTAATTCTAGTTCCTTGTGTGTTAAACTCTATCACTAACTAGTAAACTAGTAACTACCTACTAGGTTGAGAATTAGTCTTGGGTCCGTTTGTTTCGTGTCTTCGATTTTTTGTGTGCTTTTTTCATTTTTAAGTCGTAGTATTTTGTTGGTTCAAGTCTGTGCATCACTTTATTTGAGTCATTTCAAAAAAATATTGATTCTGATCCAAAGCTTCTCACCTCTCAAGTAACTTTCCAAGTATTGCCGATTCTCCAACACTTGTGAAGCCAAGTGTGAGGTGAGGTTGAGTGTGAGTAAAGTGAGGCTTTTGAACTAACTTGTTTGCTTATTTTGTAGATTGTGTTGCTTGCTGCTTTTTTTGTTCTTTTAGGTACATTTCCCATGGAATCCAAAGGTAATACTTCCCAACCTTTGGGAAATGGTGCTATTGGAGCCTTGATGGCTCAGTTTGAGGCCTTTTCCCGAGAAATGAAGAATGAAAATGATGCCTTGAAAAGTAATGTGGATTCTATGTGGGGTGAAATAGTATCCTTGATGGGTGGAGTGATTATATTGAAAGAGAGGGTTGATATATTATATCCACCAAAGCCTCCACAAAATGTAAACCACCAAGTCCCAAATCCATTTTACCAAAAACCACACACTCAACAAAATTCCATGCCACAAATCCAAATACGTCACTAAGGTAATCCAATGTCTCCTCCCAAGATCCACTAAACCAAAATCACCCCATACAACTAAGAGAAGAGATGGTGATAGAATCAAAGGGTGATGAGGTCGGTTTTCAAGATGGAGAGAAGCTTGATATTGAGATACAAGAAGAGTGTGAAGAAAAGAAGAAAAAGAAAAGGGAACTTGCAGGTAGTGAGGTTGAAAAGGAAAAAAATTACTTGATTGTTGGTTTTATCCACAAAGAACCTTTGTCACTACCTAACTCAAAAGCTAACACTTTCCCTAGATTTGATTCTTCTTATGTGCAGGTACTAGAAGAAATGATAATCAAGAAGGATCCAAAGGGAGTTCCATATGAAAGCATGAGAAATGAACTAGAGGCTCAATTGACCAAGAGCGCCAAAAAAAGTGGGCTGCCCAAGCCTTACCCAAGGTGACTTTGCTACCCTCAACACTTCTTTGAACTTCAAATATTGTGATTTAGTGTCTAATGAAGTGGTTTTGGGTTTGCAAGTGCATAGATCTTTTCTTAGTAACTCTTTTACTGTGAATAATGATCAACTTTCTCTTAAAACTAGTTCACTACTTGAGCATGAGAATGGTATGTTTGAGAATTTCCTAGTTAGTGATGATGCTTGTATTGATGATCTTGGTATTGAACATGTCCGTTTGAACTTGTGCAATGAAATCCATGATATTAGTCTTGTTTATAGTGGCCTTGTGTATGTCAAAGTTGTGCATAATGTCTTGAATGACTGTGAACTTGGTAACCTAGTGAAACGAATGGGCCATCTAGACTTAAATCTTTATCATTTTCTCCCATTTGACCCCGGAATACTCTTGAGATATGAAGGTTATAGTTGCTGGTCGTCCTCATTTATTCCTGATATTGAGGCTATTCATGTCTTTGGTACCCTTTATGCTAAGCTTTTTATGTTAAAAACCATGGATATGTGGATGTATGTTAAGTGTGAGCCACCATGAGTTGATGATATAAGTGTGGTACTAATGCTAACACTCCTACCAAGGGGATTTTGTGTTTTGTTTTTGCTCTGTCTTTGGTTTTACAAGATCTGAATTTGAGGACAAATTCCTTTAAGATGGAGCGGATGATACAAGCATAAGGAACATCAAAAGCACAAAGTATGGTCTAAGGGTCAAGTCTTTGGAATTAGCAAGCAATTGAATACTTTTCAGAGTATTTTGAAGCCTTGGTCAAGAGAAGGAAGGAAGGGAACTTATACACTAAATAGGCACCCCAATTTAAGGGCATTGAAGTCATTATGCACTCCAAAACAACACTCAAGAGGCGCCCCAAATTCCCTCCCTCATTAAGGGCATTTTTGTCCATTAAATGTAATAGTATAAATAAACCATTTTACTTCTCTTTTCATTAGACTTTTGATGAAACTTGATATTACTCTTATATTGTAGTTTTAGTCTTGTAGTTGAGAGGTAGAATCCGAAAATAGGTCCTTTGACATTTGAAGTTAGGGTTTCACTTATCTTGGATAATTTGGCAAGAAAGGTGTACTTGAGGAAGAGTGTTTCCTTTGGGTCACCTAAGAGGGAGGTTTGAGCTTCCATTAGTGAGGTGCGATTGAAGATCTGATATATCTTATTTTGTTAATCACATAGTGGAAGTAAGGGCCTCTCTACTCTCTTTATGTTTATGCAATTCTTCTTCTTTATCCCCTTCTAGTGTGTTGATTTTCCCTTTGTTTACTTGCTGATTTTTGCATTCTTGTGTCAATTTCATGTGTTCATAGCCATTTAGGCTATCACAGTGGGAGATCTATATCTCCTCCAATAGAGTTCCTCAAACGGAGCCATCTGAATGCTGAAATGATAGTTGTTGTTTTATGCGAACTCAGTCAAAGGCAAGTGGTCATCCCAACTACCTTTAAAGTCTATCGCACACGCTCATAGCATATCTTCTAAAGTTTGAATGGTCATTTCCTCTTGACCATCTGCTGAGGGTGGAAAGCTTTACTAAGGTGGACTTGGGTACCAAGACGCTTTTCGAATGCCTTCTTGAAATGAGAGGTAAACTGCATACCTCTATCTGAGATAATAGATAATAGAACTCCATGTAATCTGACCAACTCACTGACATAGAGCTTGGCATAGTCCTCGGCTGAATAAGAGGTATAGACTGGTAGGAAATGAGTTAATTTGGTCATCCTGTCTACAATGACCAAAACTGAATCGTGCTGACGATGAGTACGAGGCAAACCAGTCATAAAGTCCATGTTCACTGTTTCCAATTTCCAGATGGGAATACTGAACTCCTGTATAGACCCACTTAGATTCTGATGCTCAATCTTAACCTACTAACATGTTGAGCACTTAGCTATAAAATCTGTAATGTCTCTCTTCATCCCACTCCACCAATAGATCTCCCACAAATCACAGTACAATATTAGTGGCCCCAGGATAAATAGAGTAACCCACACCATGCGCTTCTACAAGAATCCGTTGTCTCAAGTCATTACAGCTAGCACACATATCCGACCCTAACAATGCAAAATACCATCTCCCTCTTGAGAGAAAGCCTCTGATATTTGACTGATTCTTTTAACTTAACTAGGCTAGGATCCCTATCCTGCTTTTTCTTTACTTCAAAAACCAGGGAACCCATACACTACCTTCTGTTGAATTGACTAAGAGAACACCTAGTTGGGAAAGTTGATAAACTTCTTCTGCTAACTTCTTCCTACCATCATGCACATGAGCAATACTACCCATAGACATCCTACTAAGGGCATCATTCACTATATTGGATTTGCTCGGATCATACAGAACACTCATGTCATAGTCCTTCAACAACTCCAACCACCTTCTCTGACGGAGGTTTAGGTCTTTTTGAGAGAACACTAAGGTCAGTGAACACATCGAAGTGCATACTATACAAGTAGTGCCTCCAAATCTTTTAAGGTAAAAACTACTGCTGTAACTCAAGATCATGAGTTGGACATTTCTTTTTATGGGGTTTAAGTTATCTAAAGGTGTAGGATATGACCTTACCTCCCTAAATCAAGACTCACCACAAACAAACCCTGGAAGCATCATAGTACATGACAAATCCATCTAAACTATCTGACAGGGTCAAAACTAGAGTTGTAGTGAGTCAAGTCTTCAACTCCTGAAAACTGTTCTCACAAGAATCTGCCCACTTGAATTTCACATTCTTCTGAGTTAATCTGGACATAGGGGATGCAATAGAAAAAAATCCCTCAACAAACCATTGGTAATAGCTGGCCAATCCCAAGAAACTCCTAATATCTAATGGAGAGATGGGTTTGGGCTAGTTTCTTACTGCTTTGGTCTTTTGGGGATCAAATATAAAGCCATTACCAGAAATGATGTAGCTGAGGAAAGTTACTAACCTTAGCCAAAATTTTCACCTACTGAATTTGGTAAATAGTTGATGGTTTTTGAGAGTCTATAATACTATTCTGAGATGGTCCATATGATCATGTTCACTGTGGGAGTAAACAAGGTTATCGTCTATGAAGATTATGATGAACATGTCTAAGTATTGCTTGAACACACGATTCATCAAGTCCATGAAATCTATTGAGGCACTGGTAAGACCAAAGGACATGACTAAGAATTTGAAGTGATCATACCGAGTTCTAAAAGCTATCTTTGAAATGTCATATTCTTTGACTCTAAGTGGATGATAGACTGATCTGAGGTCTATCTTTGAAAAGTAACTAGCACCCTGAAGTTGGCCAAACACGTCATCAATTCAGGGAAGTGGATACTTATTCTTGACTGTGTCTTTATTTAGCTGACGATAGTCAATACATATTATGAGAGAACTGTATTTCTTATGTATGAATAAAACTAGTGCGCCCCACAGTGACACACTGGGTCTGATGAATCCCTTATCTCAGAAATCCTTTAACTATTCTTTTACTTCTCTGAGTTTTGCTAGATCTATTCTGTATGGCAGAATAGATATTGGTTGAGTATCTGGAGGAAGGTCTATTTCAAAGTCAATTTCCCTTTTAGGAGAAACTTTAGGAAACACATCTGGGAATTCACATGCTACTAATACTAACTCTAGAGTAGGGGTTTCTAATCTAGAGTCTTGTACTCAGATGAGATGGTAGACACATCCCTTAGATATCATTTTCCTTGCCTTAAGGTAGAAAATAAGCTGACCCCTGAGTGCTGAAGTACTACCCCTTCACTCTTGGACGGGCTCATTCGGGAGCTGAAACTAGACAATTCTATTTCTGCAGTCGACTGAGGCATAGCAGGAATAAAGCCAATCCATGTCGAGAATGATATCAAAATCGTTCATCTCTAATTCAACTAAGTATACTGAAGTGACTTTCTAAAAAACCATAACCAGATAGTTCCTACATACCCGCCGGGCTATGATAGATTTACCCACTGAGATAGATACTGAGAAAGGCTCTGTTAGATTTGGGACTGACTCCAACGTCAACAGCTATATAAGGAGTAACAAAGGACAAAGAACCTCCTAGATCTAGAAAATCATTAACATGGAAATGATAAACTTGTAATGTACCAGTGACCACATCAGGAGAACTTTCCTACTCCTATCGGGGCTAAAGTGCATAGAGTCTATTTGGGTGTTGCCCAGTGGTGGCACTTGAAGTGGCACCTTGCTGATTCGAGCGACTGGACTAAGCTGAGGGACGGTTACGCTGACTCTGCGAACCCACTTGAGGACATTGTCTAACTCTGTGGCCTAGCTTGCCACATCCAAAGCATACATTACTGTCAGCTCTGCAGATACGCTAATGGTTTCTTCCACACTTCTGGTAGAGAGGATTTGTTCGAGGACTGCTTATACTACTCTGGCTTTAGGGCCTGACACCCTATCTCTATTTCCATCTTTAAATTTTGGCATAGGAGCACTGGCTAAGGACGGAGCTAGGACTGAGGATCTTGGGTGGAACTGAGAATAATTCCCACTCTCTAACTTAGGCTAAGAAAAGTTGAAACTACTTATTCTCCCTCTCCTTCTCCCTATTTTTAGCCTCTTTTATTTGTTGAGCATGGACCATGAGCCCGGATATGTCCATCTCTTTAATTAATATTGTGGTCCTACACTCCTTGACCATACTATTAGCCACGCTAGACACAAACTTACTCATTTTAGATCTGTTATCTGCTACCGCATGAGGAGCGTATCTAGATAATTGAGTAAACTTGAGAGAATACTCTTGTACTATCATGTTGCCCTGATTCAAATTTATAAATTCCAAAACCTTCTTTTCTGTTAATTCTAGTGGGAAGAACCTATCCAAAAAATTAATAGCAAATTCCTCCCATTCTATGGGTCCTGCATCTGCGGCCCTCTCTACTTTCCACTTTTGAACCATGAGTATTCCATATCCTATAACTGATATGCAGCTAACTCGGCACTCTCACTAGCTATTACCCCATAATATCTGTAACCTTCTACACCTGATCAAGAAATTTCTATGGGTCCTTATCAGACTTTAACCCAGTAAAAAATGGAGGGTTCAATTAGGTGAAGTCCCAAATCCTGGCTGCAGTAGTATTGGCCACTTGGTTAGCCAAAATGACAGCTGGGAATTTATTCTTGGCTGCCACAGAATGAGCTTGGAAGTTGAAAGCTACACTAAATTCCATGTGGGAGACATATTCGTCTAGGCGATCTTCCTGAACGGGCTGAGGTGCTAACTGATTTTTGGTTCTCTTTTTGTTAGTCTTTTCGGGAGGCATGTTCTGTAAACAAAAAGGAGAGAACGGATTAGATTGAGATTTTAACTTGAGCTCATGCTCACTCGCACGACTTGAATACTGAAAGAAGGGAATCTTTTCCTAAAACATCTAATTGCCTCATGTCCATAAGTGTGGCGTGCTATACACCCATGCACAAGACCTTTCTAGATATGGCTTTTAAACTTTCTAGGACTCTGTTGAACCTTAGACTTTGTAACGCCCTGAGTCTATACCACAGATGCTATACGGTGCTTATAATCTCGAGGGACTACAAGCTAACCCATGACTAGTACCTACTTTAATAATTGAATAATTATACTTTATTATGTAGAAATTAGGTGGAAGCTTGCCATAAGGTTCAAAACTATAAATAAATACTGAGTATTGAAAACTGAATATTGATACATCTATTTGAAATACTCTAGTCTAAAAATCCTCTACTATCTAAACAAAGAGTTGATGGGATAAGTCCCTAACTAACTCTGACTATTGAAATAAACTAAGTCCTGGAATACTGGAATAAAAAATCTATCCTCGAATAATGAGGACTCACCACTAGTCTACTGTTTATGGATCGGGCTGCTAAGTATGATCAGGAGCCCTTTCGTCTGAACCTATGATATAAGACATCATTATGTAAAAGAAAGGTATGCATCAATACTTTGAATATACTAGTATGCTAATTGAGGTAGGCTGAGATGCATAGGTTCATATGCATGAACAATACTGACTGAACAACCTGAGTATAACTGAATGAGAGTACATGCATGAATACATAAACTATAACTGAGGTCGTGATAACACTGGATACTGAGTTCTACATTATTGATTTACTAATATCTGAGTTTACTGATACTGTATAACTATTGGCTGAATGACTGTATCTGACAGTCTAATTCTGTAGAACTGTACTGAGTTCTATACAGAACTGAGTGACTATGTCTGACAATTATAATTTCTGTAGAACTAAACTTAGTTCTATTCTAAAGACTGAAACTGAGATTGTGAGAGGCAATCATCTAACCAACATTCTCCTCTCTAAATAGATTGGGGTCCAACCTTACTGAACTATTACTGATTATACTGTCTAACTAAATTGAACTGAGTTTACTGAGTTCCTTTGACTGATAGAATACTACTGAAGTCTATTAACTAACTGAATTTACTAAGGTCTGAACTAGAAACTGAATTGGACTGGACTGATACTCAGTCTACTAAATTTTTCCTGAGTTCTATAACTGACTGAGAATACTACTGATCATGACATGACTGAGATTATTCTGTAACTAACACTGGCTCTAGGTAAGCAGCTAAATTTTTGATATTAAATACCCCCAAGACTCAATAACATAAAAAGTAAATCACTGCATGACTTTAGTAGCATCATGGTACTAGCTTTCTCATAATACATTTACTTAGACATCTTTAGTCAAACACTTATTATAAATGAGCTTGTGTATTATTGATATCATGCAATAACATATTATGCTTGGACTAGTCTAATAACATAAGCATTTTGACACACACTTGGGGAGCATGGGTATTTCACATACCAATAAAAAAGTAGTAACGTCATAGATTCTACATTCAAGTTGTAATTCAAGAGTTTGACATTTAGTTCACAAAATTTAAATTCATAATTAAACTAGTTTGCATAAAACTTGGGACAAATCATGGAATTAGATCATCATTAACATCATAATCATTAATACATTCAAGATCCAACATGAAATCCATGAAATCAATTAACTTGTATTTTGAAAAAGTTTCTTGAACTTCAAGGGTGGTAGAAAACCTTTAGATGAATACTTCACATACATTGGTATTCAAATTTGCGAAGAATGATGAAGTGTTCTAGAAGGCTGAATCTTGAATTAGACATCCTAGGGTTTGCTTCTTGAGAATTTTTTAGAAACATGAATGGATTTTGCCTCTAAAGGGGCTTAATTTCATGTTTTGGGGGCTGACATAAGGTGGGAAAAGATCTAATTACCCCTAAGGATGCGGCTTTTTAATTATTGAAAACTGGACTAGCAGCGCACAGACCAACGTGCCACATCATTAGCATCAACGCAATAGCCCACGCACCGCATCATTGGTATCGATACGATAGCTAATGCACCACGTCAAATCCTTATCAATTCACTGGAATTAATATTGGGATATAGAGAAAAATACTCATCGACACGATGGGCAACACGGTGGGTTGAGATTGCATTGATCCCCTTGTTTAAGCTTCCAAATATGTTTCAAACAAAGTCCGAAAAATTCAAAACTTATTTGAGAACACCTACTGATATTCCTGATCATGAATTAACCTAAAAATCAATATTTAAAGGTCATAGGATCGTGAAAAAGGATCATCAACTTATGAAGGCTAAAAAAACTCTAAGTATGAATACTTAGCTAAAATTTTCTAAGTAAAGGACCCCTTAACAAGCTTTAAAGGTCTAAGTTAAGCTTTATATTTTGTGGGGTCTTACATAGAGGTTCTACCAAAGGTGCAATGGGTAGAGGTAGTGGATCCCGCAGTGGTGGTTGTAGGGCTAATCATCCTATTAGTGGTCATGGTCAGTGTTATGTTATACCCATTAGGCCAGAGGTGAAGGAATCTGATGCTGTGATTACAGGTATTAACCTCATTTTTTCAGACCTGCATCTGTGTTTTTTGATCCTATATTAACTTTTTTCTATGTGTTTATGTATTTTGCTTCGGGTTTTGATTTTGTTAGTGAGCCTCTTGCCATATCTATTTGTATATCTACCCTGATAGGTAATTCTTTTATGGTGTATCGGGTGCACCAATCTTGTGTTATAATTTTTATCGGGCGTGAGCCTTTGGTAAACTTGCTTGTGTTAGATATGATCGATTTTGAAGTTATTTGGGATAGGGATTGGTTGGCTCCTTATCATGTTATCTTAGATTCTTTTTCTACGGCTGTGACTTTAGCTTCACTGGGTGTGCCAAGGATAGCTTGTAATGGTGCACTTTATTTGGATCCTAAGAGGAGTATATCATATGTTTGGGCTCATAAATTAGTTGAGAAGAGAATTTTATCTTGGCTCATAGTCATGACACCAGTATTATTTTACCTCCTTCTTTGGATTCTATTCGTGTTGTCCATGAATTTATGGATGTGTTCCCTATGGATTTGCCTTATATGAATTCAGATCATAATATTGACTTTGCTATTGATATTAAGCCGGGAACTAAGCCCATCTTTATTCTGCCCTATAGGATGGCCCCAGCTAAGTTGAAGGAATTGAAGGATCAATTACAGAAGTTGTTGGATAAGGGATTTATCCGACCTTGTGTATTGCCTTGGGGTGCACCTGTGTTGTTTGTGAAGAAGAAATATGGGTCTATGCATATGTGTATTAATTATCGATAGTTGAATAAGGTATCGGTTAAGATTAAGTATCCTCTTTCTCACATTGATGATTTATTTGATCAGTTTCAGGGTGCTGTGGTATTTTTGAAGATTCATTTTAGGTTCGGTTATCACCATTTAAGGATTAGATCTTTAGATATTTTGAATATAGCTTTTCAAATTCAATATGGTCATTATGAGTTCTTAGTCATGTCCTTTGGATTGACCAATGCCTTTGTCGCATTCATTGAGTTGATGAACTGTGTATTTCGATCGTATCTTGACTGCTTTCTTACTGTATTTATAGATGATGTCTTGGATTATTCCAAGAGTGGGGTTGAGCATAAGGAGTATTTGCAAATTATGCTTAAGAGATTGAGGGATGAGAAGTTGTATGCGAAGTTCTCTAAGTGTGAGTTTTGGTAAAAGTTTGTTTCTTTCTTAGGTTATAGGGTGACTAAGAAAGGTATTATGATTGATCCAACCAAGGTTGTAGCGGTTCATGATTGGGCTAGACCTACTTTGCCCATCGAGATTTGAAGTTTTGTTGGCTTGGTAGGTTATTATCAGCATTTTGATGACTCAGAAGAAGATTTCTTTCAGTGGTCTGATGCTTGTGAGGCGAGCTTTCAAAAGCTCGGGGATTTGTTGACTTCAGCTCCTATATTTGCTTTGCCCATGAAGGGCGTAGGCTTTATTGTGTTTTGCGATACTTCTGGTATTGTATTATGTGTTATGTTGATAAATGAGGGAAAGCTGATTATTTGTGTGTCTTTTCAGTTGAAGCCTCATGAGAGGAATTATCCTACTTATGATTTAGAGTGTGGCAGTTGTGATTTCCTTG
Source organism: Capsicum annuum (assembly GCF_002878395.1). Taxonomy (NCBI): domain Eukaryota; kingdom Viridiplantae; phylum Streptophyta; class Magnoliopsida; order Solanales; family Solanaceae; genus Capsicum; species Capsicum annuum. The sequence continues at coordinate 72,495,531 of NC_061122.1, read as the reverse complement.
AAGTTGTAGAGGCACTACTTGTATGGAGTTCATTGTGAAATCTTCTCATATCATCATAGCTTTTAGTACTTCTTCACCTAGTGAAATCATAATATGAGGCAGCATCGTTGGCTTGAGTTGCTTAAGGATTATGACTTAACTATTCCCTATCATCTGGGCAAGGCTAATGTGGATGCAGATGCCTTGAGTTATAAGTCTACTTGTATGGGTATCTTGGCACATCTCTTGACCCATGAGAGGCCTTTATCCTTAGAGGTTTAGTCTTTAGGTAACCAGATAGTTAGGCTTGATATTTTGACACCTGTGCTCATTTTGGCATTTATGAAGGATATATCTTCTTTGATTGAGCAGATTTGAGCTCATCAGTTTAATGATGTTAGATTGAGGTCAATTTTAGATAAGTTGTTGAGTGGGGAGGCTAAGGAAGCCTCACTTGATTCAGATGAAGTTTTACAGACTGTAGGCTGAGTTTGTATGTTTTGAGTGGGTGATTGGATTAGGTCGATCTTGGAGGAGGCCCATCATTCTAGATATTCCATCCATCCAGGTGTGACTATGATGTATCATGGTTTGAAATAACATTACGAGTGGGGTGGTATCAAATGAGATATTAGCAGATTTTATGGCTCATTGCCTCAGCAGGTGAAGGTAGAGCTTTGATAGAGCCATAGTCGATTAAACAACACGTCAACTTAAATTCAACCAGCAGGGTAATGATAGACTATGCATACAGTATATGGAATATTAAGTATGCATTCTATGATATCAAGTATACAATGTACCAACTATGACCACAACCTGCATATTCAATTTCCATGCCACAAATCAGTTTGATAGAAACAGATTCACTTAGAATCATAACAAGTTTCATAAAATAAAAGAATAATTTGATCCTTCAAACTTCATATTTGTGAAATAAAAAAAAATTGTCATATCCTAACAACTTATCATTTAACAAAAAATTAAACATCTTAGAATTTAAATGTCTCTTTCCCTAAGTTCCTCATCAACACAAGTGTTACTGTTGATTTCATCAACAATGTCCATGACCACATCTGTTTGGACAGCTTCAACTTCTTTTTTCTCAACGATTGCAGCTGCTTCTTCCTTCTTACCTTCTTCTCATTCTTTTTCAGCATGTGCATCAGCTGCTGCTTCTTCAGTTTCCTTTTCTTCCACACCTTCTTTTCTTACTTCACCTGCAGCAGCTGTTTCTTCCTTAGCTTCAGCAGCTGTTTCTTCATCAGCTTCTTCTTTTCGTTCACCTGCTACTTCTTGCTCAACTTCTTCTTTGTCAGCTTTGTCAGCTTCTTCTTCGATAATTTTCCTTTTTCCGTGCCTCTTTGTTCATCTTCTTCTTCTTCTTCTTCTTCTTCTTCTTCTTCTTATGCTGCTGCTGCTACTTTTCCACCTTCTTCTTGGCTCTTATCTTCTTCACCATCCTTTTTTTCTTCTTCTTTTTCCTCTTCTTCCACAACATCGGCCAACTCATCCATTTTGTTCTTTTTTTCTCCTTCTTCATTCCTCTCCAATTCATGCACATGCGTTATTTCATAATATTACAAAGTGTTACTGATATTTAAAGCTGAATATTTATTAACAACATCAATTAATGAATGAATTTACCTCGCTCATGTTGTTGCTTATTATTTACCTTTTTCTTTATTCTTTTCTCTTTGATATAGGCAACAATATCCAACACCGCTTCCTCGAGCGCAGCCACACGCTTATGAAGATCCTCGGGGGATAAGGTTCCCACTGCATCTTTGGAGGTGCTCGGAGAATCATCATCGCCAATGCGTACTCCAATGGGGTTACCACCCAAATCTCCATCATCATCACTGTCCTCATTTGAAGTGAGAACAGTCACCCCTTCTAACTCTTTCTTCAAGCCATTGAGGACGTTATTCTTCACCTCATCCGTATATGGCTCAAATGTAATCATGTAATCCATCTTCATTTCACGAACAGTAGGGATGATGTGCGGGTGCACTTTCTACATAAATATCAATTAACAATTACATAACATTCGATAAAATGGTACTATTATTGCATTATAGAAAATAAGTTCATACCTCAGTAACTTTTCCTTTATACTTGAATGGGTCGCCTTCGATTATCTTGTCGTTTTTTGAAGTGTGCAATCTGAGGATGCGAGGGATGGGTAAGGGCTCATCCATTGATTTTCCAGTAAATTCTCCAAGATGAGGAAAGGCCTCATTGATTTAAATCTGTAAGTAGTACAGCAGTGAAAAAAATAACTATGAGTCTATGACATAGTATAAATAAAATGATAATCTACAATAAACTCACTAAAGGATTTATGGTAGATACCATGAATGCCCAGGAAAATCCAAATAGAGCATAGGATGCCTTCTGATTCTCATCAAATACTTCCTTCTGCTTCTTCAAGTCACTTTTCTTCTTCAGATAGTCCATGGTCAGTTGAAATGTCTCTTTCCCCCACGGATACTTCTCGAAGAAACTCAAAGAGTCGACCATTCAAATCAGTTTTGTGTCGACAACCTTCATCGAATCTTTCGAAAGCAACATGGTGTGCAAGAACCACAGTAGACAACACTTGAACTTCTAGTCCTCGTTCAGCTTATTCCCTCTGATCAGGTGTAACAAGTTGGCCGCCGTGATGTTTTTGTTTTTTGTCACCTTAAAACAAAAATTGTCCCCCTTTGCTAACACCTTCTTCATTTTTGATTCACTGGGGTATGATGAGCAGTTCAGCCCCGTGATCTGAGACAAAAGTGAGTGTGTATCAAGAGAGTCAAGCCAACACAAGAACACAAGAATAAAAAGAAGAACAACAACAATGCTAGTGAATCAAAATAGGCCACACACGACTTCACTAGACTTCAAGGTTTACAAAAATGACAAGATGATAGAGATTAATAACAACAGAAAGAGCAGCAAAGTGGCATCAACTATAGTGAATCGAAAATAGCCCCACACGGCTTCACTATGTTACCACACAAACAACAAGATTACAAAATTAAAGATAGTAACTTGACATACAATATTCAAGAATCTAAGAACCCTAACAACATGAAAAGACCCTAAGATTAAAGAATATTATCACCAAGCTCTTACTTGGAACAAGAGGAACTCAATGACCTCAAGATCCTAGTTTCTAGCCAAGATTCAACCCAAGTGTCACTCCAATTGGGAATTTTGGTTTTGAGCTTCTCCAATGGAAGAGAAAGTTCAAAATATTACAAGTTTGTGTTCTCAAAATATCATGAATGAACTACCACAAGACTATCCCTAACAAATGACTTATATAGTCAATTACAAAGGAGGGACAAAAGACCAAAATACCCTTGGCATTAAGTGGGTGGGTTTGGGGTGTTTTGTTGGACCTCTTGATATTTTAATATGTATACGCCCTTGGATGGGCTTACAAGGGCCTCACACAAGGCCAAGGATGTGAACAAGGCTTAGATTCGTTGCAACTCATGCGCTTGGCTAAGTGTGAAAGGTCTTGAGCTAGGAATTCTCGTATCATACTCTCCATCTTGAAGGGAATTTATCCTCGAATTCGGATCATTGCCATCCTCTACCATTTTTACCCGAGAGAGGTCACACACGTTGAAAGTGTTGTGCACTTGATATTTCAAGGGTAGATCAATCTTGTAGACATTGTCGTTGATCCTTTCTAATACTTGGAATAGACCATAACCCCACGGCATCAACTTAGCATTCCTTTTAGACGAGAATCTATCTTTCCTTAGGTGCACCGACACCCAATCTCCCAATTTAAGAATAAGCTTTCTTCTTTCTTTGTTGGTTCGCCTTGCAAATTTTTGGTTTTTCTTCTCCAACCACAACCTCACCTTCTCATGTAGCTTCTTCATAGCTTCAGCCCGTTTGCTTCCATCTAAGCTTATCACAAGATCACTTGTCAAAGGGGTTAAATCCAAAGGGGTAAGGGGGTTGATGCCGTATACACACTTAAAGGGTGTCATCCCCATGCTTGAGTATATAACACGATTATAAGCAAACTCAATCAACGGTAAGTGCTCCTCCTAAGAAGTCATTTTCCCCTTAACCATGGACCGTAGCATAGAACCTAAGGTCTTATTTACTACTTCCGTTTGGCCATCGGTTTGTGGGTGGAATAAGTCGAAAACAATACCTTAGTACCGAGCCTACCCCACATGGACTTCCAAAAGTGGCTTAGGAATTTAGAATCCCTATCACTCACTATGGTCCTCAGAACACCATGAAGTTTTACAATATTATCAACAAACAAAGAGGCTACACTAGGTGCATCATCACATTTAGAACAAGGAATAAAGTGAGCCATCTTGGAAAACTGATCCACTACGACAAAAATACTATCCCGCCCCCTTTTAGTTCTCGGTAATCCCAACACGAAGTCCACTGATATGTCAACCCGAGGACGCAAATGGGTGGACAACGGGGTGTACAATCCGTGGGGTTGGAGCTGTGACTTGGCTCCTTTTCACTCAACACATTGGCTGCAAATCCGGGCCATATCCTTGTGCATTCTAGGCCAATAAAATTGTTCTTCCAAAATTCTGAGGGTCTTTTCGACCCTAAAATGGCTTATTAGACCGCCATTGTGTGCTTCTCTTACAAACAATTCTCTCCACAAACTTAAAGAAACACACAATCATCTACCCTTAAATAAGTATCCATCAAATTTGGTATAAGGATGGGAACCCCTATCCGTAACCCACCTATCCCTATCCAACTTTTCACTTTCCCTATAGATAGGAGAGAAGTGAGGGTCCTCGGGATATAAAGACTTGAGGCTTTTAAACTCCATGAACTTAGATGACAAAGTAGACACAAGCACATATTTTCAGGACAAAGCATCGGCAACCACATTGTCTTTACCCTTGTTGTAATAAATAACATAAGGGAAAGTTTCAAGAAATTCAATCCATTTGGCATGCCGCCGGTTAAGATTGTCTTGTGCCCGTAGATGCTTCAAGGATTCATGATCCGTTCGGATCACGAATTCTTTAGGCCACAAATAATGTTGCCAAGTGGCCAAGGCTCTAATCAAGGCCTACAACTCTAAATCATACGTAGAGTAGTTTAGAGTTGCTCCTTTGAGCTTTTTGCTAAAGTAGGCAATAGGCTTCAATTCTTGCATTAAAACCGTACCTATGCTGACTTTGCTAGCGTCACATTCGACCTCAAAAATCTTGTCAAAATTTGGCAATTGTAATAAATGGGTCGAGATGAGCATAGCTTTCAAGTCCTCGAAGGCCGTAGCTTGTTCATTTCCCCACTTGAAAGGTCGATCCTTTTTAATCACTTCGGTCAAAGGGGTGGCAATGGTGCTAAATCCTTTGACAAAATGTCTATAAAAACTAGCCAAACCGTGGAAGCTTCTCACTTCACCTATGATTTTGGGGGTTGGCCAATTTTTAATGGCGTCAATCTTAGATTCATCCACTTTGACCCATCTTGAGCTCACCACAAACCCAAGAAATACAGCCTCATGGACACCAAAAGAACACTTTTCTAGATTGGCATATAACTTTTCCTTTTGAAGGACATCAAACACACATTATAAATGCTTTACATGCTCATCTAAGGACTTACTATACACCAATACATCATCAAAGTAAACAATAACAATTTTTCTGATAAATGGCTTCATCACATGATTCATTAGCCTCATGAAAGTACTTGGAGCGTTTGTTAGGTCGAATGGCATAACCATCCATTCATAGAGACAGAATTTAGTCTTGAAGGCGGTTTTGCATTCATCACCCGGTTGCATATAAATTTAGTGATAGTCACTCCTTAAATCAATTTTAGAAAACAAACACGAACCATTCAATTCATCAATCATACCATCTAGCCTAGGAATAGGGTGACGATATTTTACCGTTATCTTGTTGATGGCTCGGCAATCAACACACATACGCCAAGTCTCATCTTTCTTGGGTACTAGTAGCACCGGGACCGCACAAGGGCTCATACTCTCCTTGATATACCTTTTGTTGAGGAGTTCTTCAACTTGGCGTTGTAATTCCTTGGTATCCATCGGGTTGCTCCTATAAGACAGTTTGTTGGGCAATTGTGAACCCAGCACAAAATCTATTTAATGCTCAATTACCCAAAGTGGGGGCAATTCTTGTGGTAATTCCTTCGGGAAGACATCTTTGTAATCCTGCACAACATGAGAAATACAAGGAGAAATGGAAATATTAGTGGGGTTAGTATTAAAACAATGAGCCAAGAGGAGCATCAGAGTGTCCTCGTCATGATCCACAAATAGTTCTTTACTCCTAGCCATCATCACCACACTCTCTTGCCCCTTAGAAATTAGGAGCTCCTTGGTTTCTCCTACTCTCTCACTCTCGGATTCCCCTTTTTTCCCCTCAGTCTCGGCCTTCTTTCCCTTCTCCCTGAATTTTCACATCTTTTGGTGTAATTTATTCACTTGGGAAGGCAATAATGTATGAAGAGCGACCTTTCACCATCCTTCTAAAGTGTATATTGATTGGACCTTCTATCATATTTGGTCGACCTATCGTATTGCCAAGTCCTTCCTAACAACAAGTGACAAGCTTGCATTGGTATCAGTCACAAAACACCTTATCATGGTAGTTGGCTACCATAAAATGTATCACACATTACTTTGTGACCTTTAACTCGCCTCATTCATTCAACCATTGCAACTTGTAAGGACTAGTGTGAAGTGTAGCCGGCAATTTCAAGAAGTTCACCATTGCAACACTAACCACATTCGCACAACTTCCACTATCTATCACCATAGTGCACACACTTCCCTTCATAAGACATTTAGTATGGAATAAATTCTCCCATTGTCTAGGATCATCTATCACCTTACTAATTATGGCACTCTTCACTACAAAGTTTGGAACCACACACTCCCCTTCTTGCGGAGATGTATCCTCACAATCATCATCATCATCATGTGGCTTATTTTTGGGCTCCTCTTCATCTTGAGGCTTGTCCTTATTCTCTTTATTTTCAAGACCCACTTCCTCACCAAGGTAATACAATCTCCCTTCCCTTAGGATCACATTGCGTCGATTTGGACATTCATTGACTTTATGTCCCCAACCTTGGTACTTGAAACATTGGAACCCCTTAGGATTAGGATACTTATAAGCCTCTTGCCTTGGTGGATATTTTTGCATTGCCTTGGACTTGGGTTTTCTTATAGTGGTGGGTTGGTCTTTGTTTTTGTGCCAACTCGTGGTGGAGGAAGCAACCTCCTTACTCCTCAGCCAACCCGAGGGTGCTTGACCCTTGGCTTTGTAACTTGTTCTTTCCTTAAGTTCTCTTTCAATTTCAACGGCCACTTGAAAGATGCCTTCAACGGTATCAAATTTATGGAGAGTCAAGTGAGTAGCAATCTCCTTATTCAACCCACACTTGAACCGAATGATGTCATGGCCGATTTGTTCTCCCCGATGGTCAAGCTTCAACATGAGTTGTTGAAACTCATCATAGTATGCCATAACACTTCGATTCCCTTATCACAAGTTGTACAACCTCGCAAGCAACTTATGACGATAACTTTCAGAAAGGTATCGTTGCCTCATTAGATACCTTAACCGAAACCATGGTGGTGGTTGCCCATCTATCAACTCATTGCCAAATCGCTTAATGTATTCTCACCAAGTGTTAGCATAGACTTCAAAGTGGGCTATGGCATAATATCTCTTCTTCTCCTTCAAAATATCATTCACTTGGAATACCTTGTCACACGTCGATTCCCAAGCGAGATACACCTCGAGGTCACTTTCACCCTTAAAGATAGGTAGACTCAATTTGATGGTATTGATGCCCACGTCTCTCTCTAGGTGTCGGTTTCCCCTTTCTCCATACCCTCGGTATCTCCTTAGATCCATACGACCCCCTTTCATCTCCTCCTCCCTCATGTAGGCATCAAAGGCTTCATACCCTTCATAATCCCCTCTACCATATTCCTCAAGGTAGACGGGATGGTTTTGGACATTTGGAACTTGATTCGGAGAAATTAGATTTTGTAGAGGTGGTGGTCTTTGGTTTAGTAGATCTTGGAAAGGGGGGCTCAGGTTTTGTGAAGGCATTTGACGTCTAAGTACCTCTTGAGGAACTTGAGGAATTTGGGAATGGGTTGGTCTATTGGAGTCTCGATTTAGAATGTTATGAGTGGTTTGGCTTGCGGCATTTAGGGGAGCTTGTGAAGAAATTGGCAATTGTGGCCATGTTTTGGGAGTAACAGTGGCGGAGGAATTTCTATCATGTCCACTTGATGAAACATTTCAAGGAGTAGAAGGAAGAGAGTTCCTTTGACTCTCCACTTGTTCTAACCTCTCACTAATAGTCATCACTTCTCCCCTTATGGCTCCCACTTCCGTACTCAATCTTTCAAGAGCTCGGGTCATAGCCTCAAGAGTGACCCTCATATACTCTATTTCATTAGAATCCACGATTTGAAACGTGGTTCTCTCCATTATCAAGGTATCACCTACACAAATAACAAACAAGTTAGTTAAAATCCCTCTTCTCACTCGCACTCTTTTGGTTCACTCACACTCGAGCTCAACAAGTGTTGTAGATTGGCTAGTTGAATCCTTAAGGTATGAGTATGCTCTTTTCGGAGTGGACTTTTATTGAAAACTCAAAGAATTCCCGTCGGACTAGAGCCAAGAGTTACAACGTATTCAAACGACAAAAGCACAGAAACAAACGTTGACACGAACACAAAGCTTCAAAGGACTAATTAACAAGCTAGTAGGAATGTACAAGGTTGTCAATTAGTGTTCGAACCAACAAACGAAACTAAGAAACAATAAAATAAAACTAAGAAATCTAAAATTTGAACTCAAAATATTGTGTGAACAGTAATTTAGTGATGTGGCAGTCCATTATTGACCTCGGTTTTGTCAAAAATTTACTCTCCAATTTCAAGTCTTGACCAATCTACAATTTGGAAATGGTGGAATTGGTTAATGGAGGGAAATTTGGTCTTGAAGATTCCTTTTAAAGTTCAAAACAGGACTTGACCTTCTTGGTACTTTCTCCTTGAAACAAGGTCATTAAATCAAGGAAAGTAGGTGAAAAGTGGTTGTCAAGTCTTTTGAGTGATGTGATCAAGTCTTTCATCAACAAATACTACAACTTGGTGTTTCACCTTTTGTGGATCTAATGTTCACTTTTTGTTTTAACAAAGAAGAATAGGGTGAAGAACAACAAGAACACAATAACAACACCAGTAACAACCAACAACAACCACGGCCAAAACATTCCACCATAACAACAATGTTCAACAATGGACGGCCAAGTTCAAGGTCACAATAACAACATCAATTTTTAGAGCTCAAATCTAGATCGACTCAAAGTGTTAGTGAACAAGAGAACTAACACTAAAAACAACACTCAAGACAATTAAAAATCTTGCCAAGACACAAAAAGAATACAATTTTTGGCCAAGAACACAACAACGGACAGATTTGACTATTTCTGGAATTTTTTAGTTTTTAGTTTTTTTTTTTTTAGTTTTCAAGTTCCAAGCTCAAGATTGATCTTGTTAAAACAAAATCGAAGATGGATATGATACCAACTGATATAAAAGTGAGTGTCTATCAAGAGAGTCAAGCCAACACAAGAACACAAAAATAACAAAATGAACAACAACAATGCTAGTGAATCAAAATAGGCCACACACGGCTTCACTAGACTTCAAGGATTACAAAAATGACAAGATGATAGAGATTACAATAACAACAACAAGAGCAACAAAGTGGAATCAACTATAGTGAATCGAAAATAGCCCCACACGGCTTCACTATGTTACCACATAAATAACAAGATTACAAAATTAAAGATAGTAACTTGACATACAATATTCAAGAATCTAAGAACCCTAACAACATGAAAGGACCCTAAGATTAAAGAATATTATCACCAAGCTCTTACTTGGACCAAGAGGAACTCAATGACCTCAAGATCCTAGTTTCTAGCCAAGATTCAACCCAAGTGTCACTCCAATTGGGAATTTTGGTTTTGAGCTTCTCCAATGGAAGAGAAAAGTTCAAAATATTACAAGTATTGTGTTCTCAAAATATCATGAATGAACTACCACAAGACTATCCCTAACAAATGACTTATATAGTCAATTACAAAGGAAGAACAAAAGACTAAAATACCCTTGGCATTAAGTGGGTGGGTTTGGGGTGTTTTGTTAGGCCTCTTCACATTTTAATAAGTATAGGACCTTGGATGGGCTCACAAGGGCCTCACACAAGGCCAAGGATGTGAACAAGGCTTGGAGTCGTTGCAACTCACGCGCTTGGCTTCGTGTGAAAGGTCTCGAGCTAGGAATTCTCGTATCATGATCAAACAAAACTCTTTCAAGCCAAAACTGGTAGGCTTGTTGTTAACTCAGAACCATATCTCATGACGTATATTATCATTCTTAACGCGCCACAACAAAAAATAATGGACCAACTGCCCATTGAACTTGAGATGTTTCAGCAGGTTTCTCAGGTGTCCAAAACAGGACCGCTTGAATCTTTTCTTCAATTCTTGGTCGACAAGAATTTGCTTAAATTCTCGATAAGCAGCCATTCTTGATCTAACTGATATCTTTACTGGGAAAGATCCAACCTCATCAATTATCGTTCTAAGGTCATACCGCTCCACGGAAATGCACCTTGAAAAATATGGTAGGCAACGAATCATTATCCCCATTATCACTATTACTCCCACTTCCCTCACACTCTTTACTGTCACCACTGACACTCCGTTTGGCAACATCTTTACTAGAATCGACGTAGTCTCTTATTTCCTTTAACTCCGAATCTGATTCGGACACTGACTCTTCAATTTTCTTTATTTTTGATATTTTTTCAACTGCCGCAACTCTTCTTTTTCTACTACTACCAGCGGTATCGTCTTTCTGTTTAGGAATAACATTTTTTCTACCTATTTTCAACACAGTCTACACCTAAAGAACAAATCTCCCCTTTTCAGTTCATAGACCACAAGTCTATCAATAAAAATAACTCAATGATCAAATGAACCCCCCCCCCCCCCCCAAAAAAAAAAAGAAAAAAAATTAACAAATACCCCACCATTAAGCAGATCACTATACAAATATACAATAATTGAACCAAAATCGAACATGAAAAATATCAAAACACAACAATTGCTAAAAATCAAACTAGTGCACCTAATCAAACTAATTAGCTATTAATATTTCAATTTTCACTATTTCAGCAATCATGTTTTAAAAGAATTTCATACGTCTAAAAATTTAAATAATATCTAGAGCCTTCTCATTTCATAGACCACGGGTCTACGAATAGACCGCGGGTCTACGGAAAAAAATAGGATGCTGTTCAAATCAAAATGCCAAAATAACTCTTCAAACAACAATTATACCACCATTCAACACTTCGTTGTTAAAAAAAAATACGATTAAATCAAAACACCAAATTCTAAAAAACAAATCCTACATCACTATCAATCGATTAGCAAAAAAAAAAAAATACCTTGCCTCTCTTCCAAAAGCATATCTCAACGTCTTCTTTTTTCCTCTTCAAGAAAAATTGTAGGCCTCTTTCACCTTGGCCAAAGTTTGCTCCTCCATTCTTGTGCAATGGGCATATCAAGCACGTGAAGCATCAAAATTCATCCAATCTCACAGATTCCAACTTCAACGTCCTAGTTGACTGAAATTTAAAATCAAAATAAAAAGATCCCACCCAAAATCAAGAACCCTAGTTTTCCTCTATAAAAACCTGCGTTTGGTGTTAATTCAGGGAAATTCTTAGCAACCGCTGCTCCCACCACTCTTGAAACCATTATGTCCCCTTCTTAGCTAAAAAAGAGCATTTGTTGTCTCATCTCTTCTATTTCTCAGGCGAGAAGAATTTCCTTTCGGTTTTGGTCATCTCTTAAGTCTTGAACAAGCTTTTGATCTGCTGCATCCCTCCTCGCTGCGAAGCTTATCACTTTCTGTTGTGATCCTAAAATCGAGTGTTTAAAACTCAGAATCATTCGTATTCGAGAGTAGAATCGTGACTGAAGGGCTTTAGTTCGCTGCTCCGGAAAAAAGCCTGTGGGGTGTTCTAGCTGCTCCGTAAATTTTGTTAGATTATTAGTTTAAAAGGAATTAATTGCATTGTTTGCTGCTAATATCAGTGTGTGGATAAAGGATTACATGAAGGAACTTTTGTTGTTTGTTCATTGGTTTATTTATTGTCATTTAACCCTCTTACTGCGTGATTAGTTGTGTAGTTGATCTGATTTTGGCTTCTCTGCATTCACCTCATATTGTGTCAACTTTCATTGTTTTCTCATAGTATGTAAGGAACTGAAAGGAAAAAGAGGTCTTATATTAGGATTGTTCATCCCAATTTTGTTCACGTCAACGTTAAAAGATAGTTTAGCCATGGTTTAGCCGTGATACAATAATTTAGTTTGGGCCTATGAAATCTGTTAAATAGATAACTTATATTGGTGCGATTACATGTGTTGTGTACATGAGTTACATGTCCAGAATCTTTGTTCCCTTACTGTAAGATCGTGAAAATGATCAAGTTCTCTTAACCTTTTTGTTGTTTGAGATAAAGATTTGACTTACTTTGGCAATGAGAGAAAAGGTATGAGCTGCTCATTCCCTGAGTTTCTTCTCTGGTTGGACCCAATAATATTGCTACTTTCACCAAAATCATGAGAATTAGACATTATGCCATTCATTGGAACTACGTTTAGAAAGTTCCAAAGGGTTTTGGACGGTACTACTTTGTAGCAACGATGTAGTAGTAGTAGGTTTAAATATATAAATAAGTAATTTGTATGTAGGGAGAGAGAGAAAAAAATTGTTGGTGAGTTCCATTCTTCTGTATGAGTTTCTTTTTTTTATTTTTTTTCCTTTTTATCCATTCATCCTTTTAGCCACTATAGTGACCATGCTATTAACATAATAGATTTTATTCCTCGTAGCATAGATATGATATTATGTGATAAAAAATTGAGATAAAAGTGAAGTTTTGTTATTAAATGTACACTATTTCAAATGCTAAACTCAAGTCTAGATGAAATTTTGTTCTCTTTACCTGTGCTAGTTACAAATAATGAATTATATGTTTCAAGTTTTTTTTTTTGTAGTTATTTTTGACATCATTTTTGTTTGTCGACTATGTATTTGTAAGTATCATGTTTAATCATCCTTTTTTATTTAAATCAAAACTTGAGTATCTAATTCTTATCTTTCTTATCATTTTACATGTACACTTGGGAGCGCATTTGGGGTCTCATAGCTTGACTCCATCTCTGTTCAAATTAGAGAAGCGAAAAAGTATTGCATTACATATTTCCATCTAGCAATCTTGTGCCTTCTTTCCCTTTTGCTATCTTATCTCCTTCTTGGTAGATACTTGTTATTACCATCCTTTAACATTTTATATGTTATTATTTAAAATTTGTTTTTTTTTAATTGTAGTGTGATGCCTCAAATGTGGTAGCAAAGTTAATTGTTCACTTTGGCTGATTAGATGTTAAATTTAGTATAATTGTTAGGCCTAGTTGTTTAATCTATATCGTTAAAGGTTAAAATTTGATAGAAAAAAATATATCTTTTAGAGTTTAATGACTCAGTTATTAGAAGAACATTTTCCTTTAAAATCAAATTAGTTTTAACCAATTAGTAACATTGCATTAATTAAAAATATAATAAAATTTGCGGTAGGTCAATTATTATAGCTAGATTCAGAAGACCGGCTTTACTAATTTTGGATATGGTTAATCAAATTTTATTCTATCTTTTATTATTATTATTATTATTATTATTATTATTATTATTATTATTATTATTATTATTATTATTATTATTATATAATATGACACTTCGCAACCCTTTTTTAGGATTTCTAGTGACTAAATAATTTTGTTTTTGATTGTATCATAATGAATAATAAATTCTCAAGCCATTATATCTTTAAACAACTATATAATTTATCTAGTAGAATAAGGTAATTGATTTATTATTTTATAAAATTTGATCAAAAGAGAATCAAAAGGGTCATCTTTTAGAATAAATTTTTATTTATTTAGTCAAAGGCTTTTATTTTACTTTATTTTTATTTCTGGCGAGGATGTTCTAAAATATTTTCTAATCTTTATAATTAGGATATATTATCTTATAAAAGACCAAAAATATTTTTTTTATGTATTATCTACATCTTTTCTCAATTTAATATTTGATTTTCTTATCTAACCTAAGTTTGGCCGGTTAATCGTAGTTAGCGGATCATTTAAGGTGTCTAATCCCTTCTCTTTAGGATAACTAGAATCCTTACGTAGAATGATAAGTTGCGTAGACCTTAAAATGAAGTCTTTTATTTCTTTAGATCACTTAGTTTATAATAGGTTTCCTAATTCACCGTAGAACTAATTAGGTGGCGACTTCCTTAATTAACTCAAAAGTTTTCCAATACGTTGTACACTATTTTGATCCCATGTTAAAATGGGGTATAACAGCTTGGCGACTTCACTGGGAAATAATTAGGTTCTTAGCCATAACAAACTTAGGTTAATAATTAAGTCTTTTTATTTTATTATTTGTTTCACCCTAATTGTTTTGTTTTATCATGTTTGTATGGCATAAAATATTTATTCGCTATTGTTTTGTATAAATTGCCTATTTGTTTACTACTTTATAAATTGACATTCCATTCATACTCCCTCCACTTCAAAAAATTGGCACTCACACACATTGTACACGTGGATTGTAGATTGTACTTTTCCAAACTTCTTTCAAATCACCTATTTTCCAGAGTCGACGCATACGTGGGGTGAGCGGGAGTTTTATTGTTATGGGACCACGTGCCTTCTCATATTGGAAATCCAAGTCCGTGTCTACCCAAATCTTAGAGCGTTGTCATCCTTGATTTAGGCCATGCATGCATAAGCCATAGGTGGTTTAACCCATGGTGTCATCCCACGAATTTAGGAAATGCCTTTGTGTCAAAAGGGTTCATGACCCGATGACGACCTTCATATTTTGTGCGGAGATAACTATAAATTGATCCAAGTCAAATTTTGACCAAATTGAGTTTGAAAAATTCTAACTCCAAGCTCGAGTAGTGTCATTAACTAAATCTTGAATCAATTTATCGAAATCTCAATAATTTGACGCTTAGGCCTACCTTCGGCAAAAATGAGGCACCTGCATATTAGGACGTATTATTTAAAATATTCGTGTTATTTGTCCTGCATATTTTCTTGTTACATGCTATTTAACCTACATGAATTTATTTGCAATTTGATTTGATTTGATATTTATTTGTTATTTTCACAATTGTTTTGTCCTTATTCTTTTATAAGAAAATTAAATTTGCACTTATGTGTCTCTTTATTATCTATCACATTTTCACATATTTTTATTATGACATTTCTTTAAAATTCTTATGGTAGCATTTCTGCGCTTAACACATTTTAATGATTCTAGAGCACTATTCAAGAAATTATCTTCAGCCCGTCGAATTCTTAGTATTTCAATTAAGGTTTTCTCCCATTTTCATTTCTAACGATCTTCAATAGGGTTCATATTCTTTCTTCAAAATTGTAATGAGCTTAGTTCGTCATTATTTTAATTTTTTCTTCGAGATTTCTATACTTATGTCAGCCACTTGTTAAAAGAAAAAATCTACTTTGTTAACGTTGACATAATTCTTTGCAAATATTTCTGCTAAAAATATTCATTTCAATTTTTTTTTCAGATTTCTGCTTAATCAAATTTTGCCAAACTCGTGCTAAATTCGAGCTTTCGAATCTTTTATCTATTCATGCTCTTCCAAGTCCCTCTTTCAACCTTTTGCTTCTTAAATTGGTAGATATTCAAATCTATTTTACTTAAACTGGCAAGACGCACTTGACATTATTTGTCTAATTTTCTCCATTAAATTATTTTAGAGCAACGACCCTAAGTTTGATACTTCCTTAAAGTTTCACTCATTCAAAGGGCATGTGTTGTTCCTATCTTGGGATTATAGGAATTGATTTTTCCGCACTCATTTTAAATTCAAGGTTTAGCACGTAAATCAATTAAAATTCTCCATCCTCAATAATTTTTAACCCAATGATGCTAAATTAGAATTTTGCATCATTCACAATTCTTTGTCTTATCAAAATGCAATCTTCGTACACTCTTTTCCTTCTTAATTATTATCTAGAGCTTATTATCATCTCGAGCTTATAGGACTCAATCTATTTGGTTTTTTTTAATCACTTTGTAAAATTCTCTACTTTAACCCTTTCAATTCAATGCTTACTCCAGCAATGGTTTTCTCGAACATGATGATTAAGGTGTAGTCATCTAGGACTTATGTAGTGGGATGGTCAGATTTTTGGGTGGTATCTTTTTGAAATAATTATTTATTTTTGTAAACTTAATGATCAATCCTTTGTACATTTAAATATTTTTTTTATGTAAGCCAAACTGCGATTGACCTGATTTCCTTGGTGGATACGTAGGCAGCCTACATAGGGACTCGGTCATATTAGCATCGAATTTCAACATCCTTTTTGCATGTAATTGAAACTACATTTGACCTGATTTCCTGTCGGACACAGGATACATAGGCATCCTACATAAGGCTCGGTCCCTTTATTATATTTTTATTTCTCCTCTCCCTAAAAAAGAGGAAGACGAATGGGGCAGAACCTTGACATTACAATCGAGGCATCATCATCAAAGCATCCTAAAGACTGAGACAAGATTTTGGCATGCAAGATGAGGCATCATCGTTATAATTATCTTTAGATTGGGGCAAATTTTGGGATATGTCAGAGTTGGCAAGCATAAGAATCAAACTAGAGCCAAGCTTTGGTGCTCGACATAAGTCAACCTTTCTTCTGATTACTAATCCAAATCAATTGTTACTTTCCTTTTTCATCTCAAGCGTTAAAACCTACTAGCTAAGAAGTGATACAAGTCAAATGGTCACCTTAATTTTTGAAGACATGATTGGAGGTCATCATTTAAAGGCTCAAGACTTGGTCACCCCGAGGGCACGAGAATATTCAAGGAAGACCCGTTTTGAGCACAAGTAAGGCCGTGTGTGGAAGATTGCTTAGAGCATCAAAGACTTGAGGACTCACAGTTTTGGAATTACTTAATAGGTCATGATTTGGTCATCTTCATTAAGGGTATTTTGGTCACTTCATTGGGTCCAAATGTACTCCATGGCCACCCCACCCTTTAAAGGTATTATTGTCATTTTGCCTTGTCTTGTAATAGAATATAAATAGAATATTTTAGGTCTTTTTCTCATTAGTTATTTATTGATGGAAGACAAACTCTCTCTAGTGTGAGGAGTGTAACACCCCTTAGTTGTAGGGCTTGAAAAAGCCACCAATCCGTAACAAGGGCTGCCCAAGTGTGGATATCACTTGTGTTGCATCGTTGGCTTGATATGTTGGTGATTTGGGAGGTAAAGTCCCTATTTTTTCAATGTAATAGTTTGGTGTTAACATTCATTAATCTTAGGGTCCTTACATGTGGTTAGGGTTCTTAGATTCTTAATTATTGTATGTCAAACTATCTATCCATCTCTTTTGTTGACATTGTATTATTGTTGGTCTTTGAAGTCTAGTGAAGCCGTGTAGGGCTCTTTCGATTCACTATTTTTGTTCTTGTGTTCATCTCTTTTCTTGCTCAAAACTAAATCTAAAGTCTAGTAAAGCCGTGAGTGGCCTATTTTAATTCACTAGCACCTTGTTGTTTAGTTTGTTGCTTTTGTGTTGGCTTGAATCTCTTGATACACACTTAGTCATGTATCATTTAGTATCAAAGCCATCTTTGATTTTGTTCTAACAAGATCAATATTGGGCTTGAGAGTTAAAAAAATTATATATATATAAAAAAAAGAGTTAAAAAATTGAAAAAAATAATTCCAGAAAAGGAGTAATCTGCCCGTTCTTGTTGTTCTTGGCCGAGAAAGTTGTTGTTTTTGTTGTTGTATTGGCCGAGACATATTTCCTTGTGACTAGATCTTGTAGTATTTTGTTGTTTAGAGTATTTCTAGTGTTGGTTTCTTTCTCACCAACGCTAAAAAGTGTCCAAATCTAAGCTTGAACTTGAACTTGTTGATGTTGCTAATGTGAACAAAGTGTGGCTGATTTGATGTTGTTGTCATTCTAAGCCTTGACCGTGTTGAAGGCCTTGTTATTGTGGAGTTGGGCATTGTAATTTGTTGTTGTTCTTGGAGAATATTGGTTTTGTTCTTGGTGTTGTTATTGTGTTCTTGTTGTTCTTCACTCTTTTCATCTTTTGTTAAAACAAAAAATGAACATTAGATCTACAAAAAGTGAAAGACAAAGTTGTAGTACTTGTTGGTGAAAGACTTGATCACATCACTCAAAAGACTTAACAACCACTTTTCACCTACTTTCCTTGATCTAAGGACCTTGTTTCAAGGAGAAAGTACCAAGAAGGTCAAGTCTTGTTTTGAACTTAAAAGTGAAGCTCCAAGACCAAATTTCCCTTCATTAACCAAATCCACCATTTCCAAATTGTAGATTTATCAAGACTTGAAATTGGAGAGTAAAATTTTGACAAAACCGAGGCCAATAGTGGATTGCCACATCACTAAATTACTGTTCACGCAATATTTTGAGTTTAACTTCTAGATTTCTTAGTTTTATTTTATTATTTCTTAGTTTCGTTTATTGGTTTGAACACTAATTGATGACCTAGTAATCTCCTACTAGCTTTTTAGTTAGTTTTTGTCCCCATTTGTTCGTGTTAGTGTTATTTTGTGCTTTTCTTATTTTTGAATCGTAGAATTTCTTGGTTCAAGTTCGGACATTATTTCCTTGAGTCTTCAAACAAAGAATCCATTCTGACCAAGGAGTAAACTCACCCCTCGACTCATCACGAACTATAAGCCGACTTGCAACACTTGTGAATCCAAGTGTGAAACGATCAATTGTGTGGGAGTGTGGTGAGGTTGTTTCGAACTAACTTTTGTTTTATATTGTAGACTTGTTCTTTTTTTTTTTTTAGGTGCAATTACGATGGAACCCATGACTGCAAGTGTTATTTTGGCTAAACTTGAAGCCATTACGTGTCAATGGGAAGTAATAAATAAAAGGTTGGATCATATGTGAGTTCCGAGGGAGCAACTGGGCTACCCGAACACACTTCAAGATGAAGACCGTTGCTCATGTGAGCTACGAGTAAAAAATGTAATCCCCTAGTGCGGTTTTACCTAGTGTAGGAGTGCACGAGTCTTCATTTTTTGATACTCTTGATATTGTTAGGTCATATGAGGACCAAACTCTTGTTGTAGGTACACAAGTACTAGTTGATCCTTTAGATGACGAAATTGATTCTCCTCGTGAGAATGATTTATGTCCATCTGGTGCTGGCACTGACAACTTGACTAAGGTTCCATTACCAAGTGACGAGAGTATTCACACACTAGTTGACCCTTGTGAAAAACAAGGTGAGTCTACGTTGGTATATGAATTGCCAACAACTAGTGAGGGTGAGTAAAATGATCAACCGGGCGTAGATGATCTTGATTTTATTGAAAATTTAGAAAACCCGAGTTGTGATTGTCTTTGTGAAGATGATTTTGATTGTGGTCCTTTGGCTTCCCGTGATGGTTTGTACGTATATGAGGACAATTCTTGTGAAAAAGAAGGTGATATGTGCTTAGAAATGCCATCTACTTCGTCTTTATGTGTTTCTTATGTTGTGCATATTCCTAGTAGAAATTTTAAAACTAGTAGTAAGTGCATGCATGGGACCCCTTTTTTGAAGTTAACTTATGGAACACCTTTCTCAACCCTTTTTTAGTTCATGATATTTTCAATAGTGATAAAGAGGGCTTGCTTAATTTCGAGGATGACACCGTAGGGGAAAGTGAGAGTGGCCAATACCTAAGACCTTGGTTACGTCTTCCATTCGATCCCGGTAACTTCTTAGGGTGTGAAAGATGGATAGTTGTTGGTCGGTCCACTTGTTTGAGTGATATTGTTATATGTGTTAGGTGGACTTTACTTTCAATTAGGACACCACCCCTTGATGGTGATTCCTTTCGCCAACTCCTTTGTAATATTTTTTCTAAGTCCCTCGTGATTATAACAAAGGACGTGTGGTTATATCTCAAGTGTGTACCTCCTTGGGATGTTGATATTGTTTATTGTACTAACTCTAACCCTCATGTCATGAGGATGTAGTGCTTGTTTGTCTTCTCTTTGTTCTTACAAGGTTTGGATTCGAAGTCGAATCCTTTTCAAGAAGGGAAGGATGATATAAGTCAAATGGCCATCTTAATTTTTGAAGACATGATTGGAGGTCATCATTTAAAGGCTCAAGACTTGGTCACCTCAAGGGCACAAGAATATGCAAGGAATACCCGTTTTGAGCACAAGCAAGGCCGTGTGTGGATGATTGCTTGGAGCATCGAAAACTTGAGGACTCACGGTTTTGGACAACACTTAATGGGTCATGATTTGGTCATCTTAATTAAAGGTATTTTGGTCACTTCATTATGTCCAAATGAACTCCATGGCCACCCTACCCTTCAAGGGCATTGTTGTTATTTTTCCTTGTCTTGTTATAGAATATAAATAGAACATTTTAGGTCTTTTTATCATTAGTTGTTTATTGATGGAAGACAAATTCTCTCTCTAGTGAGAGGAGTGTAACACCCCTTAGTTGTAGGGCTTGGAAAAGCCACCAATCCATAACTAGGGCTGCCAAGTATGGATATCACTTGTGTTGTATCATTGGCTTTATATATTGGTGATTAGGGTGTTAAAGTCCCTCCTTTTTCAACGTAAGAGTTTGGTGTTAACATTCATTAATCTTAGGGTCCTTACATGTGGTTAGGGTTCTTAGATTCTTGATTATTGTATGTCAAACTATCTATCCATCTCTTTTGTTAACATTGTATTATTGTTGGTCTTTGAAGTCTAGTGAAGTCTTGTGGGGCTCTTTCGATTCACTAGCATTGTTGTTCTTGTGTTCATCTCTTTTCTTGCTCAAAACTAAATCTAAAGTCTAGTGAATCTGTGAGTGGCCTATTTCGATTCACTAGCACCTTGTTATTCAGCTTGTTGCTCTTGTGTTGGCTTGAATCTCTTGATACACACTTATAAAAGTGGATTCATCTTTCAAAGAAAGTTTCTATAAAAGGTAAAAATCTTGAAAATACCACATCTATAAAAGTGGATTCATCTTTCAAAGAAAGTTTCTAACATTCTTGGGGGGAAATTTCAAGCTAGGAAAAATACAGATATTATAATATCTCCCCCTTGAGAACATTCATCCTCGAATGGGACTGAGTGAGAGGGTAGAATATAAACTGACGTACATAATGAAATTGAATAACTAAAACATGATCTCACGGCTTACATGACTGAAAAGCTGAATATAACATACTGAACATGCATATCTGATGCATGACTGATAAGCTGAATTCATGAATATCTGATGCATGGATAATTGACTTATGAATACATGACTGAATGTTCTGATGAACTGAATTTCTCACAGTAAAAAGGCATATCTGATGTATGATTACATAACTGAACTAACATATGGAAGCATGACTGAATATGCAAGAGTACTTAGTACCAAGTTTGTAATGGGGATTTGAGCATGAACTGAATACCAAGTTTGTAATGGTATTTTGAACATGAAACTGAGTAAGTTTAAGAAAACTATTACGTGATTGAAAGGCACTGATGAGCCCATGATTATGCTAGAAGTATACATGAACGGGGACCTGAGAACATGACTCATGCTGAAACATGACATATAAACTGAATTTCGTGAACTGATCCGAGCCCTTAAATGCATGGCTAACGACTGAGATTCGAACTTAAGGGTTAACTTATAAGTATACCCTACTTCAAAATGGATTCATTTCATGAGAAGAGAATGAGACGCTTATGTTATAAAGGTTAGGGGGATCATAGCATATCTCTCCCTTGGGACACTAGATCCCTCTAGAAATACTGTCTTGGCTGAGCTACTGAGGAAAACTAAGGCAATGCACAAGGCACCTAGGAACTTTATCGTAACTAATTATCTGAAATCTAAAACTGATGCATGATACATGAACGGGGATGAGCTTGCACCTATCTGATTTGTTTATCTTAGAATGATTACATCCTTTCATGAGATTTTGGCTAGAGCACATAGCTGGGGATATGGAAACTAAACTGTACGAATTTATCTGTATAAGATAACTAAGTAAGAAGATCATAACTTGATTGAGATTCGGTAAGATGATTTGAGGCCTAATAACACCATGTAAGATGAAATGACTAAGCCTCTTGCACTGCAACTAACACTACTAAAAATATTCACGTGGGTGCTGAGCACGAATGCATAACCATATGGACTTATCCAATTAACTGAAGGACTGATAGCTAAATACTGAGTCTGCAAGATAGAACTGTACTTAGTCTTAAATAACTAGACTACAATTGTATAGCATTATGCATAGGAGATAAGGACTGACTGAGTAACATGAGGTAACTGGGCATAGATTTATGAAAACTGTAATACCTCAAGAATGCTAGGCTAAGCGTCTAATATGATTGGGAATATTCTGTAAACTAAGGTATTGAGGTACTACTGACTGAGTAATCGATAACTATAACATTGTCAAGCTATCCTGAAATTGGACTGAATTTCTGATAATTGACGTTTAGACTGGTGCTAAAGTATTTGATTCTGGGACTGAATACTGATTACTGAAACTGAACATTGAAATTATAACTGAGATGGTAACTGAATTTGGATAGATGCATGATAAGGACTGATATAGATCAAGGATCTGAACGTATGCTCATACTCTATACTTTTCCCCTACTTATAAATACAACCTCTTGCTAGCCACTTACTTGCACGCTACTACAACATTCAAGCCTATCATCATAAATGCACCTTCGTGTACAAAAATCATGCAATAATCTCCTCTTAACATGAATAATTTACTCTCTATCTTCTAAGCAACTGCTAATTACTACACTATTTTCACAGAGAGAGCTAATTAAAGGGTTAAATCAGGAGGACCTGAAGCATGAATGGATACTGACTGAACTTGACACTTGAACTGAAGCCTAAGGAATAGAATATTAATAACATGGATTCACCAAAATGGTTTGAACTAAGGATATACATGACATATCTGAGTTTGGCTGCTCACTAGAATTAGAGCATGAGTCATGTGGACTGAGAATACTGTAAAGCATGACATGAGTATGTGGGACACAAGCTGTATGTCCTGAGTCTTAAAATTTCTGAATTTGTGAGACATGATTCGTAACACTGAGGGAGCTGGAACTGAACTTCTTATGCTGGGAACTGAAAGCACACACAATACGTGGAAAGTGCATGAAAATAGGTTGTGTTCGTGGAACTAATTCATACTGTAGGGTAAACTGGAACCCCTTATACTGGGAATAGAAATCGTACATGATTTATGGAAAAATGCATGAGCATGATTCGTGACCATAGAGTTGACACGCAAGGCCTGAGTGGATTTCGTGATAGCTGAAGTGCAAAACTCTGTACTGAGATAAGGATGGATCAGGAATCGTCTTCCCTTACTGCTTTTTATACATACTGGAACTACTACTGGAATCTTAGAGCCTGAAATGGGTCACTCGATCTATCATATCCGCCTTGGCTTTAAGCCATCATCATAAGTCTGTAAACACTTTACTAAACTCTGAACTAAACCGCAATCATTATCACATACTTACACTCTGTTCGACACATGCTTGCCTTACTAAACACATCATCTAGTTTTATTTTTTCATATGCTACTAATATCATATCTACACCTTCAAGCCTAATGTCATGTCAATAAACTTAAATTCTTGCTCACACTGTTCAAGCCTACTGATTTACTTTGGTACAACTATCCCCATGAATACATAATTTGTTCAACCTGGATCATGTTATCCCAACTCTACTACTGCTAAACTCTTTAGTTCATGCTTCTAACTCTAGGTCATATGCTACCATAAATTCAGAGAAGGGATCTGATGACATATGAGTTCTCATGATCATGAATAAGAGTTGTACAACTCTGGAACATAACTGAATTGATGGGATACTTTTGAGCTTATAGGCAATCCCATAACTGACTGTAGGGTCTGTCTGAGAAGCCCCATCTCTAAGACTCGAGCATCACTGCTTCTATTACCTTGAAAGTAAGGTAAAGTTAACATGTAAAGCATGATGAGAATCTAAAAGAGTTTCTTAAAGAACCTTTCTATAGCACGATCTGAGACATAAAAGAAAGGAAACTATTTCTAAAATATCTCATAGCCTCCTGCACATAAGTGTGGTGTACGACACATACATGTACAAGACTCTACTAGATGTGGCTTTTCAGTCTTATTAGGACACTATTGAACCTTAGGATTGATACCAAGTTTGTAACATCCCAAATCTGGTACCCGAAATGCTACACGGTACCTATGACCTGAAAGGAATACAAGCTAACCCATGACTGATATCTGTAACTAAGCACTGAATAATATAATGAAATTATGCGGAATACGTAAAAGATGTAAGGCCATTAGGTTCAAGCTAACCCATGACTGATATCTATCCATCTCTTTTGTTGACATTGTATTATTGTTGGTCTTTGAATTCTAGTGAAGTCGTGTAGGGCTCTTTCGATTCACTAGCATTGTTGTTCTTGTGTTCATCTCTTTTCTTGCTCAAAACTAAATCTAAAGTCTAGTGAAGCCGTGAGTGGCCTATTTCGATTCACTAGCACCTTGTTGTTTAGCTTGTTGCTCTTGTGTTGGCTTGAATCTCTTGATACACACTTAGTCATGTATCATTTAGTATCAAAGCCATCTTTGATTTTGTTCTAACAAGATCAATATTCGTCTTGAGAGTTACAAAAAATATATATATAAAAAAAAAGTTGAAAAACTGAAAAAAATAATTCCAGAAAAGGAGTAATCTGCCCGTTCTTGTTGTTCTTGGCCGAGAAAGTTGTTGTTCTTATTGTTGTATCGCCGAGACATGTTTCCTTGTGACTAGATCTTGTAGTCTTTTGTTTTTTAGAGTGTTTCTAGTGTTGGTTTCTTTCTCACCAACGCTAAAAAGTGTCCAAATCTAAGCTTGAACTTGAACTTGTTGATGTTGTTAATGTGAACAAAGTGTGGCTGATTTGATGTTGTTGTCATTCTAAGCCTTGACCGTGTTGAAGGCCTTGTTATTATGGAGTTGGGCGTTGTAATTTGTTGTTGTTCTTGGAGAATATTGTTTTTGTTCTTGGTGTTGTTATTGTGTTCTTGTTGTTCTTCACCCTTTTTATCTTTTGTTAAAACAAAAAGTGAACATTAGATCCACAAAAGGTGAAAGACCAAGTTGTAGTAATTGTTGGTGAAAGACTTGATCACATCACTCAAAAGACTTAACAACCACTTTTCACCTACTTTCCTTGATTTAAGGACCTTGTTTCAAAGAGAAAGTACCAAAAAGGTCAAGTCTTGTTTTGAACTTGAAAATGAAGCTCCAAGACCAAATTTCCCTCCATTAACCAAATCCACCATTTCCAAATTGTAGATTGGTCAAGACATGAAATTGGAGAGTAAAATTTTGACAAAACCAAGGCCAATAGTGGACTGCTACATCACTAAATTACTGTTCATACAATATTTTGAATTTAACTTCTAGATTTCTTAGTTTCATTTTATTGTTTCTTAGTTTCGTTTATTGGTTTGAACACTAATTAAAGACCTAGTAATCTCCTACTAGCTTGTTAGTTAGTTTTTGTCCCCGTTTGTTCGTATTAGCGTTAGAATTTCTTGGTTTAAGTTCGGACATTATTTCCTTGAGTCTTCAAACAAAGAATCCATTCCGACCAAGGAGTAGACTCACCCCTCGACTCATCACGAACTACAAGCCGACTTGCAACACTTGTGAATCCAAGTGTGAAATGATCAAGTGTGTGGGAGTGTGGTGAGGTTGTTTCGAACTAACTTATGTTTTATATTGTAGACTTGTTCTTTTCTTTTTTTAGGTGCAATTACGATGGAACCCATGACTGCAAGTGCTATTTTGGCTAAACTTGAAGCCATTACGTGTCAATGGGAAGTGATAAATGAAAGGTTGGATCATATAGGAGTTCCAAAGGAGCAAGTGGGCTACCCGAATACACGTCAAGATGAAGACCGTAGCTCATGTGAGCTACGAAGTAAAAATGTAATCCCCTACACTCATATGAACATAGTTGCGGTTTTAGCTAGTATAGGAGTGCATGAGTCTTCATTTTTTGATACTCTTGATATTGTTAGGTCATATGAGGACCAAACTCTTGTTGTAGGTACACAAGCACTAGTTGATCCTTTAGATGAAAAAATTGATTCTCGTCGTGAGAATGATTTGTGTCCATCTGGTGCTGGCACTTACAACTTGACTAAGGTTCCATTACCAAGTGACGAGAGTATTCACATACTAGTTGACCCTTGTGAAAAACAAAGTGAGTCTACGTTGGTATATGAATTTCCAACAACTAGTGAGGGTGAGCAAAATGATCAACCGGGCGTAGATAATCTTGATTTTATTGAATATTTAGAAAACTCAAGTTGCGATTGTCTTTGTGAAGATGATTTTGATTGTGGTCCTTTGGCTTCCCGTGATGGTTTGTACGTATATGAGGACAATTCTTGTGAAAAAGAAGGTGATATGTGCTTAGAAATGCCATCTACTTCGTCTTTATGTGTTTCTTATGTTGTGCATATTCCTAGTAGAAATTTTAAAACTAGTAGTAAGTGCATGCATGGGACCCCTTTTTTGAAGTTAACTTATGGAACACCTTTCTCAACCCTTTTTTAGTTCATGATATTTTCAATAGTGATAAAGAGGGCTTGCTTAATTTCGAGGATGACACCGTAGGGGAAAGTGAGAGTGGCCAATACCTAAGACCTTGGTTACGTCTTCCATTCGATCCCGGTAACTTCTTAGGGTGTGAAAGATGGATAGTTGTTGGTCAGTCCACTTGTTTGAGTGATATTGTTATATGTGTTAGGTGGACTTTACTTTCAATTAGGACACCACCCCTTGATGGTGATTCCTTTCGCCAACTCCTTTGTAATATTTTTTCTAAGTCCTTCGTGATTATAACAAAGGACGTGTGGTTATATCTCAAGTGTGTACCTCCTTAGCATGTTGATGTTTTTTATTGTACTAACTCTAACCCTCATGTCATGAGGATGTGGTGCTTGTTTGTCTTCTCTTTGTTCTTACAAGGTTTGGATTCGAAGTCGAATCCTTTTCAAGAAGGGAAGGATGATATCAGTCAAATGGCCATCTTAATTTTTGAAGACATGATTGGAGGTCATCATTTAAAGGCTCAAGACTTGGTCACCCCGATGGCACAAGAATATGCAAGGAAGACCTGTTTTGAGCACACGCAAGGCCGTGTGTGGAAGATTGCTTGGAGCATCAAAGACTTGAGGACTCACGGTTTTGGACAACACTTAATGGGTCATGATTTGGTCATCTTAATTGAAGGTATTTTGGTCACTTCATTGGGTCCAAATGCACTCCATGGCCACCCTACCCTTCAAAGGCATTGTTGTTATTTTGCCTTGTCTTGTTATAGAATATAAATAGAATATTTTAGATCTTTTTATCATTAGTTGTTTATTGATGGAAGACAAACTCTCTATCTAGTGTAAGGAGTGTAACACCCCTTAGTTGTAGGGCTTGGAAAAGCCACCAATCCGTAACTAGGGTTGCCAAGTATGGATATCACTTGTGTTGTATCGTTGGCTTTATATGTTGGTGATTAGGGTGTTAAAGTCCCTCTTTTTTAAAGTAAGAGTTTGGTGTTAACATTCATTAATCTTAGGGTCCTTACATGTGGTTAGGGTTCTTAGATTCTTGATTATTGTATGTCAAACTATCTATCCATCTCTTTTGTTAACATTGTATTATTGTTGGTCTTTGAAGTCTAGTGAAGTCGTGTGGGGCTCTTTCAATTCACTACCAATGTTGTTCTTGTGTTCATCTCTTTTCTTGCTCAAAACTAAATCTAAAGTCTAGTGAAGCTGTGAGTGGCCTATTTCGATTCACTAGCACCTTGTTATTCAGCTTGTTGCTCTTGTGTTGGCTTGAATCTCTTGATACACACTTAGTCATGTATCAAGAAGCCTTTTAATCCACTTGTTCCGCAACTAAGATTGTCTCTTCTAGTCTAGACCTCTTACTTAGGCTCATCACGGATTAATCTTTTCTTAAAAAAAATATTATTATTATTATTACTATTATTATTATTATTATTATTATTATTGTACACATTGCACATGTATTGACACTTTATTTTATGTTTAAAATTTCATTTTGTTTAGAGATTGCCTGGCATTGAACATTGTTTTGACTGTGAATTTGCGTTGAGGTCGATACGGTAATGGTAGATAGGTGTGAATCATTCAATACCAATGTGGGTTTAGCGCAAGAACAAAATGATGATGGCAAAAACAATATGGTTCGAAGAAAGATTTTGGTCAATCTACCAAGTACTTTTAGCCTTCTTCCTACCACTACCACGACTTCCAACTTGACCAAAAATATTTGTTTAACCATATCACCTCTCCCAACTCCTTCCTACACAATCTCTCCGCAAATATCATTAAATCCTCAAAATTTCCAGTTTTCTGTGATGGCAAACATCCATTATCCCATAGTTGCACTCCCTTTCAAGGAAAATAAGCATGACCAGTTATCAGTCTGTCAAAATGCAAGAAGTGGAAAGGAGATTCAGTCAATCCACCACAAAAATCTTGGCAAAGAGCTCTACAATCTGAGAAAATCACTTGATGAAGAGCTGCGTTTAAGAAATTGCTAGAGTCTAAGATATGAAGAATTGTGTGTGCACCCAAATTTTGAGCATCCACCAGGGTATAAGCTACCCAAATTTAACACTTTCTGCGGGAAAGGAGATCCTGTTGCATACTTAAAGGATTACTGGAGCAGGTTAATTGGAATTGGGCATGATGAAGCTATATGAATGAGGCTATTCATTCAAAGTTTATCAAGATTGGCGCTAACTTGATATACTAAGCAAGACTTTAAAAAATGGCGCACATGGGAAGATATGGCTCGTGACTTTGTAAGGCAATACAAGTTTAACATTGGAGGTAATCTTCACATGACCGATTTGCTCAAAGTGAAGAAGATACCGCATGAATCCTTTTAAGAATATGCTATGCGATGGAGATTAGAAGCTTCAAAAATACATCCACTACTTCTTGAGGATGAATTGATCTCAGCCTTCATTCAAATTCAAGAAGGACTATATTATATAAGTTGATTGAAACTTGTGCAAACAGCTTCTTCAACTTGATTCAAATTGTTAAAGAGATAGAAAATAGCATTCAAGAAGGAAAACTTGTAGAAGCAATACAAGTTGTCCAATCAAAGATGTCGAGAAATTCACAAAATGTAAACAACTTAGCTTTTGTGCATCAGTCGCAATGCCCTCCAAGTCACCAGTCTTTGCAGTCTTATGCTTTTTCTGACCTTTGTAATGCTCATCTCCAGTCTTTTTGTCAGCAAAATTTTTAGAATAGCTCCCAGAAATAGTTTATTCAAGCACAATCTACCTCGCGGCCACAGAAGAGGATGAAATCTTTCTTCTTCACTCCTTTGAATGAGCCATTGGCCGATATATTTGAGAGATTGAGATCTAAGGGACTTCTGCAACCCAAAAGGGAATTCATACCTAAGTATCTATCTCCAAACTTTGATTTATCCAAAAGTTGTGTCTATTATTCAAACATTCAAGGACATGACACAGAAAATTGTCCAATACTAAAATTAAAGATTCAAAGCCTTGTTGAAAGTGGCATGATTAAACTGCAGAAAGAGCTTCCAATCAGCAATGGTGATGTCACAAACAAGGATATAATCTTTGTTAATGGTGATCCATCGAAATTGGCACCAAAACATTTGAAAAAAAAGAGGGCATCAAGTCTAGAAGACTGATAAGAGCATCATTTTGCAACTTTAGAATATCATTTTCCTTTTTCCTCCTTTATAAATAGCTTCTATTTTGTAATCTAAGAATATTATTCTTCTTTTTCTCCCTTTATGAGTAGCTACTATTTTGAAACTTAGTACCACTTTCCTTTTCCTTCTATATAAGCAACTACTGTTTCGCAGTCCTTTTCAGACACTACCATGAACTATGTTTGACCTGATTTCTATTGGCAATGGGATACATAGGCGCCTATTTTGGGTTTGGTCACGATATTATAAATATTATCATTTCTCCCATAGCTAAAACTGGGACAGCTCTGCAAATAGCCTATCACCATTCTCGCAAAGCAAATATTTAGGGTCACTATCCATATTCGCATCGCATCAAGGCCATAACTACAAGAAGCGCAAATTTTGAAACAAATTTTATGGTTCAATGCTAGGCAATCATTTTCTTTTATACTAACTAGCTTTCTTTGAGTATGCAGATGCTGATTTTCAATTATTTTTGAAAGATAACACATGCTAGCAAAACACGAATTGCAATGCAAATATGATGCAAAATTAATGCGATTTAAATTTCAAAACTTACAATTCTCTTTGAGTGTAGGAACCCTCTTCGTAGCTAAGTTCGCCAAAGACGAAAATTCTAAATCATGGGTATCACATTATGAATAGTCACTAATGTGGCATTGTAGCATTAATGTTTGCTATCGCAAAAGCATTGCACTTAAATTTTCGCTACGGCAAAGGTACTGCATAGAGTTTTAACTAGAGAAAAATGCACCAGGCTCTCTGCACTGCATTAATATTTGTAAGTTTGCAATGCATATTGGGTTTGTCCATCTTAAAATATGACACATTGGGTTCGTCCACCCTAAAATAGGACATTATGGGTTTTTCTACCTTAAAAAAAGGATATATGGGTTAGTCTTCCCTCTAATAAAACCATTTATGCATGTTTTCTTCAATTAAATATTTATGCTTGTTTGCCTTTACTTGCACATATCGCATTTTATTTATTTATTTTTACAGTGTATGCTATCTTTGCCTTTATTTACATGCATCGCAATGAATTTATTTTATCATTTAAGCACCAAATTTTATTTTGCCTTTACTCGCACACATCGCAATGCAATGCATTTATTTTGTCATTTAAGCACTACATTTTATTCTTTCCTTTACTTGCACGCCCCGCAATGTATTTATTTATTTAAGCACCGCATGCTATCTTTATCTTTATCTACGTGCATCGCAATGCCTTAAATATTTATTTATTTTTATCATTATTATTATTTTATTTTTTTAGTTAAGCATTGCATAATATTCTTTAAATTTTTCTCAAAATTATTAGAGAAAATCGTACCAACCACTGCAATACACTTTAGGTCTGTCCACCCTCAAATAAGACCCTTTTCATGTTTGCCTTCAATTTTACATTTATTCTTGAACATTTCGCAATGCCTTAATCATTTAATTACTTTTATCATTATTTATTTTTGTAACGCTCCAAATCTGGTACCCAAAATGCTACACAGTGCCTATGACTCCGAAGGAACACAAGCTAATCCATGACTGATATCTGTAACTAAGCACTGTCTAATATACTAAAATTACGCGGAATACGTAAAAGCTTTAAGGCCATAAGGTTCAGAACTGAATAAACATCTGACAAAACAATGTCTGAAAATGGTACAATAAATACCAAAACAAATCTAAAGTAACCGTCGGACATGCTATAATCTGAAAGCCTCTAAACTATCTGAATAAGGAGTTGATGGGATACTATTACCCCAGACCTCACTGTGTGGGAATACACTGGGTTTGTTGTTGTTGTAGACTATATACTATTACATCTCTTAAAATTATATTTTGTTGATGTATTCACACATTTATATTTTTATTTTTTCGAACCCCCTAAAGAAAATTTCTAGATCCGCCACTGGCAGTCGCTACTTAAGCGACATAGGACCGCTAAAGTGATCCGTGACATAGGCCGGCCTCCGCTAAAGCGGATAAGATGTTGCTTAAGAGACATCAACATTAGCAGTCAGGCCTCCGCTTAAGCGACCTAGGCAGGACCAACCTTGGTCGCTAAAGTGACCAATTGACCGCTAAAGTGAATGCACCAGCTGAGTCCATGCACCATCTGACTTGGATTTGCCAAGTTTCCATTGACCCATCGGGATTCATTCGGAATCTTGTGAATGCAAATGAACTATGATATCCTATCAAATTTGATATTCCGGACTGAATAGTGCCATTGAAATGTTCATAATGGAGTCGTTTTGATAAAATGTCGACCCCACACCCTAGTGCTGCTTTTACCAAAATCCATCCAATAGCCTGAAATGAGTCTGGAAGCCTTAGGACCCAAACCAAAGGTCCCCATCCTAAAATCGAGGTTCCGAAGCTGTTGGAATTGTTAGAATTGACATATGAGATCGTTAACCTGAAGCTTATGCCGAATAGTCAATCCTTACCAATGAAGACTTCAAAACAAGGACTCTATAAACTAAATGAACTGCCCAGTAACTGAGTTGTCAGCTTCATAAAGCCATAAATGACTTGAGACAGTTATAGGAAAGCTCTAAACGATGGAAAAGTGTGAAAAAACAGAAAATGAACTGAAGGGTCATTACTGGAGGCAAACCTGCAACTTTGCCTCACTTGGGAAACAATCTCCCAGGCATGCTCACACATTTTGAAATATTTTACTTGTTTTTTTTCCTTCCTTACACAATCTTCCAGACTTCACTATTATCACTATTAGTGGTGTCTTCTCCCTTGCAAAGCTTGTAATTGGTTCCTTATTAATAAGTTTCGAGCTGGAGTAGCAACACCCTCAATAAGATGGAGGCTATGTACCACAAAAAGTCCTTATTTGCTGACTTTTTAAGTATGACCAAAGTCCTATTTCTCTTAGTAAAACAATTTAAAAAACCACTTCAAAGTGTAGCATACGTTTCTTGTTCAACTTCGTAGATCTAAAGCTCAATTTTCATGGCAATCAAGATCGTTTCATCTGATATTTTCATTGCAGATGTAGAATAAATGATTCCACTATGTTGTTGCTCTAGTTCGTGGCAGCATGCAGTGGTGGAGCAGGTCATTTTTCTCAGATGGCTCTACAGACATTTGTCTCATAGTTAGGTAAATTCACCTCTAATAAATGTCGTTTTCAATAGCTGATGGATATTCTCATGCATGGATGAAAGTTATGTAAAATGTTATGAATGGGCCTGGGTCAGTATTATTGGAGCAGCCCAACACCGAATTAAGTGGCTCTGTTTGGGGTCCAGGTTGATAAATAAGGGTACTGTAGGTGAAATAGGGTCATGCGAATATTGTTGAGAAAAGTCTGTTTCCTCTCATCCTCATTCTTAGTCTCTGTATCTCCTCATCCCCTTCTACGCTATGTTACAATTCCCCTGTTGTCTTTTCAGTTGCCTTTGTTTGATCTTTATGTTTTCCACTGTAATTGCTACTTTGAGTTTTCTATCAAAGAAATTAGTTCTCTGTCGTTGAAGTATTGAAGCATTCACTTCATAAAAAGAAGCTTGCCTGTAGGGTGATAGTGCAGTTGCATTCGTTGACTTTAGCAGAAGATCAAGATAACCAACGTATGTGCTTCTGCTTATATCAATACAGTTTTTTAATCATGAATTTAAGATATTCATGGAATTTTTTAATTGGTAAGCAACAAGTTTGATCTTCGTTTCTTTATGCAGTGGCAGAGCTGATTGTGTAACAAAATGGGAGGGAACTAGCATACGACGACAGTAATGCTGATATGCAGAGACAGTTTTCTTCGAGTTGAACAACAACAAAAACATACCAAGCGTAATCCCACAATTGGGTTCTACGAAGGGTGGATGTGTGTAGGCTTTACTCCTACCTTTCTGGGGTAGAGAGGCTGCTCCGAATCCCTCGGCTCAGCTTTTTTCGAGCTGTCGTTATTGTTTGATAGTGTATCATTACTATCATAACCAGAGAAATAGTGCAGTTTTTGACTATTTTGTCTAGCTGATAATTGGTGTATAGTAGTACCATCAAGAATTCAGGAAAATTCTTCATTTACAGCAAAATAACGGTGTTCTTTTTCCATTCTTGTTTAGTTTAGCTGCCTACTGACCACTTCCCGTAAAGTTGGTACACATTCTTATTGCCCGAATCCCCTCTAATTTAAGAAATGCACCTATTGGTATTTTTGGCGAGATTTTTATTTATGCCTAGCATATATACAGCAGTACAACTCAATTTTGTATGCACAAATGCACTTGTATCACAATAGTACAGACAATCAAGAAATGTCCATAACAAAGTTTTACGAATATGACAGATAGTTGAAAGCAACAGAAGATAATCCCAAATATTAAGTGAAATATTTGAGCATATGATTAATTTTTTTTCCTTTTTTTGAGCTTCTTGTGTTTGGTATCAAAATTAATTTGAATTTGTTTGAGGGGAAAATTTCAATTTTTGGTGGTGAAGTGTGTCTTATAAAGACTATTCTATTCCTTGTTGCCCATGTGTATTGTATGCAGAAAGTTCATTTCTTGAATGAACACTATGTGAAAGATAAATTAGTTATCATTCTAGATGCAAGAACTCACAGCTTAATGACTGGTCTGCAAGTTCATTAATTGAGTCAGTACTAATTCAAATGATCCGACGCGAAATTCTTATGATTCATAGAATAAGAATGGTTTTATTAAGAACGTAATGTATGATGATCAAGAATACACAAACTTCAAAAATCCTCAAGAATTTTGAGGTTGTTGGTGTAATATACCACAATTACAATACTTACCGCTGAAATAATAAAATGAACAAAAAATGAAGAAAATAATATAATCTTCTTTTTGGCTGAGATGCAGATATCTCGCTTTCTTTAAGGAGATTCAAGCCCATTGTGGCATAATTTACATTGACCCAACAGTATATCTCTTGATTTTTCCCCTGCAAGATACAATAACCCATCAACCATGTACAACTCAAGCAATTCCGTATTAGTTGAAGAGTCCAAAACTCCACCACAAAAACACCTTCCTTCTACATATTAAAACTCTCTTTTGATAGTGAATATAGTTGTAGACATAGAATATTTTCTTTGTCTCAACTCTCTCTTTCACTAATATAATTACTCCCTTTTATACAATGAATATAGTTGAAAACTCAAAATATTTTCTTTGTCTCAACTCTCTCTTTCACTACTATATTTACTCTCATCATCTTTTTTCTTGTCTCATAATATACTACAACTCATCTCTTTTCATATATTCTTAAACAAAGGAAGAAAATACCATTTATATAGGTGTAGTATTCTTCCAGCTAGTAAATGAGGGAATAGTGAATATTAAGTGAGGAAGATGAATGTTTAGTTATCACATAAGTTACGTCATAAAGAGGTAGAATAATGAGTGAATAATAAGTGAAATGTTACAAGAACTAATGGTCATTTAGATTACAAGAATGTAGATAACCAAGTTCAGCCAACAATTAAGTTATCAAAGGTCAAATTCTGCCATAAATTAATATGAGTAATGACACATAATGCCACCATGAATACAAACATTAAACACAAATAAAAAATGATACAAATATGTACTTTAATATTAAAATACACCAACATTAAAATTGAAACTCAGCTAAGCTAGCTTTCTTCAATTTGTCGTTATTGTTGGATAATTTATCAGTAGTATCATAACCAGGGAACTCTACAATTCTTGAATATGTCGTCAAGCTGATAATTAAGGACATCATAGCTAAAGAAAAAGAAAAGTCTGCTAATTCTAAATTGGATCCATAGTACGTTCACAGGGAACATACTGTTGTTTCGGGTACACAATCTGTATGTTAGTTCACTAAATTTCAACACAAGTTCAAGACTATATCAAGAACACCTATGAAGTTTTTAACACCTTCAACACAAGTTCTTCAAGAACTATCAAAGAAGTATGTTATTTAAAGAAATAAGATGGAAACAGAATAAGCCAAGTCCTCCGAATTCACAGAGTGTCCTTAAGAAAATAATTCCCCACAAGTACCCAAGGTTACGGAATTTTTCTCCCAGGATAAAATGGCTTTACAACCAGAATATAGTGGTACCTCAAACTTTCTGATTTTTTTCGAACTCACTCAATGAGAGATGATCACACAGAGTTTTTTAGAAGCAAGAGAAAGTTTTTCTTGTGCAGATATTTTCATACTATCTGAGGAAAAATGTTCAGGTATTTATAGCCATCAAATGCCCCTTTGGAAATAAAGCAATAGTTCATGGAAGGGTGTATCATTTTGGAACAATCATGTCTGTTTATTCCAAAACAACATGTCTTTTCTGAACAGTCACATTCAATAGAACAGTCACCCCTTTTCTGAAATAGTGTATCTTTTTCTCGAAGGGTTGTGTCCCTCCATTTTTCATTCATACAATTGAACCCAACAATCCCCCATATGAATAGGGAATAGCTGCTCTTCATAAAACTTTTATGAACAAGTATGTGATCAGCAACTGATTGCATCTGGATAAGTGGATTTCTTTTTGAACTTTTCGAAGTGAACATGCATCAATGCACTCGGTCAATCGGTAGATTTGATATCTTTGAACCATCGAGATTTAATGTACACCTAGACAATATATGTCACATAATCAGCCTTTTACCATTTATGATTCTCACAGTTTTGTTCGTTTTAGCCATGAATATATTTCGGTCTCATGAGAGCTTAGAGAACAGGCCTTTACTAATATTCTCCTTGAAGCGGCTTCCACTTTGCCCTCACATAGGTGAATTCTAAACGTTCAATCCTATAGATTAAACTATTTGGCCAAACCTGCCAAATTTAGATCATCATTAAAAGACTTCACACCAAAAGTCTTATCTTTATTTACTAAACATTGTCTACATCACGAGAATGGGTTGGGTATATTGACAATGTTAAACCTGTCAGACCAAATTTTGTTTGATCTCTTTGAACCTAGCTCTTGGAATCTCCATTCTACTAGGTAGAGTTACCGCTATGCTGACTTGTCCTAGGCCGTAAAACCCATTCCCTTAGATGTTCTCTCAACTCCTTCTCTAGATAGGCCTTTTGTAAATGGATCCGACATATTATCCTTTGACTTCACATAGTCAACAGTGATAATTCTACTAGAGAGAAGTTCTCTAATAATATTATATCCTTTTCTTATGTGACGAGATTTATCGTTATACATCATGCTCCCTGCCCTACCTATTGCCACTTGACCATCACAGTGTATACATACTGGTGCCAATAGTTTGGGCTAATAAAGAATATCTTCCAAGAAATTTTAGAGCCATTCTGCTTTTTCACCGACTTTATCTAATGCGATAAATTCTGATTTCATTATAGAGCAAGCAATACATTTCTGTTTGGACATTTTCCAAGAAACTGCTCCTTCACCTATAGTAAACACATATTCACTCATGAATTTTACTTTATTCAATTCGGTGATTCAATTTGCATCACTATATCCTTCAAGTACCAGGGGATATTTATTATGATGCAAAGCATAGTCTTGAGTGTATTTAAGATACCCCAAAACTCATTTCATTGCCATCTATTAAGTTTTATTGGGATTACTCGTGTACCAACTCAATTTAATAATAGCACATGCTATGTTTGATCATTTACAATTTATTATATACATTAAACATCCGTACACTTTTGCCTAGTCCAAATGTGAGTTACTTTTACCTTCATTCTTTTGAAGTACAAAGCTCACGTCCAATGGAGTCTTGGCAATTCCAAATTCCAAATACTTGAATTTGTCAAGTACCTTTTCAATGTAATAAGACTATGATAATGTCAACCCTTGGGTAGTTCAATGGATTCTTATTCCTAAGATCATATCCGCAACTCCAAGGTCTTTCATATCAAACTTTCTCTCAAGCATTCGTTTCGTAGCATTTATGTCATAAATGTCTGTACTGATAATCAATATATCATCCACATACAAACAAATAATGACCTTGTGATTCGGTGTGTCTTTAATGTAAACACATTTATCACATTCATTTATCTTGGAACCTTTTCCAACATGATTTGGTCAAACTTTACATGCCACTATTTAGGTGCTTATTTCGGTCCATAAAGTGACTTAACCAGTTTGCTCACCTTCTTTTCTTTATCAGGAATCACAAAACCCTTGGGTTGTTCCATGTAAATTTCTTCCTCAAATTTTCTATTTAGGAGTGCTATTTTCACATACATTTGATGGATTTCAAGACCATATACCGCCGTCAAGATAATTAATATCCAAATTAATGTCATCCTTGTTACTGGTGAGTATGTGTCAA
The DNA here is from genome assembly GCF_002878395.1 of Capsicum annuum. Classification (NCBI taxonomy): domain Eukaryota; kingdom Viridiplantae; phylum Streptophyta; class Magnoliopsida; order Solanales; family Solanaceae; genus Capsicum; species Capsicum annuum. The sequence goes on along the minus strand of NC_061122.1, from coordinate 72,457,209 downwards.
AGTATCAAGGTTTTCTTTCTGTTTGAAGACTTTTACTATAAGCCTTGCCTTGTGTTTGTCAATAGTACCATCAACTTTCATTTTACTTTTGAAGATCTATTTAGAACCTAAAGGTTTATTTCTTGGAGGAAGATCAACCAACCCCCAAATATGATTGCTTAAGATTGAATCAATCTAACTATTGACTACCTCTTTTCAAAAGGATAAGTCTGAAGACGACATCTCTTCTTTAAATGTTTGAGGCTCATTTTCTAAGAGAAATATTACAAAATCCAATCCAAATTAAGTTGACATTCTTTGAAGTGTACTATGTCTTGGATTTTTATCATTATGTACATCCTCATTTGGTTCATCTCGAGGTCATTTAGGACCCCCACTAGACTGTTCATGTCTAGTTTTATACGGATAAATATGTTCAAAAAATTTAGCATTATCTAATTCAATTACCTTATTTTCATTGATATCTGGATGTTCGGATTAATGAACCAAAAATCGACATGCTTTACTAATATTAACATATCCTATGAACACGCAGTCCACTGTTTTAGGGCCCATTTTCACCCTTTTAGGCATAGAAACTTGAACTTTCGCTAAACACCCTCAAACTTTGAAATATTTCAAATTGGGTTTCCTTCCTTTTCATTTTTCATATAGAAATTGACTGTGTCTTACTATAGTTCACTCTATTGAGTATTCAGTTAGCTGAAAGAATAGCTTTCCCCCACAAGTTTTGCGGTAAACCTAAACTTATAAGTAAGGCATTCATAATTTTTTTAAGATTTGGTTTTTCCTTTCCGAAATTTCATTAGATTGAGGTAAATACGGGGCCGTAGTTTGATGAAAAATTCCATTCTCTACACATATTTCCGCAATGGAAGATTCATATTCTCACCCGTATCACTTTTTATCATTTTGATCCTTTTCTTTAACTGATTTTCAACTTCTGTTTTATATTGCCTAAATGCATCTATTGCTTCATCCTTACTATTTAGCAAATAGACATAACAATATCTAGTGTAATCATAAAAATTTATAAGATACTTTTTTCCACCATGAGATTGTGTTGACTTCATATCACAAATGTCAGTGTGTGTTAAGTTTAAGGGATTGGAAACGGACTTATACAGATGCTTAGCATACTTTAATTCCATACATGTTTGATATTTTGATTTATTGCACTCAAAGTTTGACAAAACTTCTAAGTTAATCATTTTTTGAAAGATTTTATAATTAACATGTCCTAAAAGCCAATGCCACAAATCGTTTGACTTTAGCAAGTAAGAAGAAACCTCATCTTTCTTTATTTCAACAACCATTACATAAAGTTTAAAAAGACCCTCATTGAGGTAGCCCTTTCCTACATATGTTTTATTCTTGCTTATAACAACTTTCTCCAAAACAAACACACACTTAAACCTATTTTTAATGAGAAATATTGTCGACACTAAGTTCTTCCTAATAGTAGGAACATGGAGAACATTGTTGAGAGTCAACACCTTGCCAAAAGTTACTTTTGGGAATATCTTCCCACTTTCTTCAACCTTGGTTGTTGTATTATTTCCCATGAAGATCACTTCTTTGGGCCCAACGGGATCATAAGTAGCAAAAACTTCTTTGTCCGCTCAAACATGTCTAGTGGCTCCTAAATTAAACCACAATTCATTTGAATATCCAACTATATTGCTTTCAGTGATCATATCACATAGATTTTCAAAGTTTCTAGTTGTTTTCAACATGTTTATCTAATCTCTTTTCTTGTTCTTATTTAGTACTTGACTATTTTGAGCTTTGTGGCCAATATCACTACAAATGTAGCAATTGCCTTTGAACATTTTCTTATTCTGCTCTTTCTCTTGTCCAGAATACTTCTTCATCTTCTTATTATTTGGAGCATCATCCTTAACAGGATTTGCAACCATCACTGATGATTTTTCTTTTAACTTATTGTCCTCATCTATCTTGGAATGACTCATAAGATCTTTCAAATCAGACAATTGATTTCCAATCATTATTTGTTTTTAAAAAATATGAGGATCTATACTTATGAACATTTGCATTGCAAGTTTGACCAGTCAAAATGATATTATTTGCTGCTATTCTTTGAAGTTAACACCAAAATATTTTTCTAATTTTTCTGCCATTTTCATTGCTAGAGCAATACCTGAACGACTTAATGACTCAAAATTGGTTGCCGTTGGGACAACATCATTCATAACCAAATTACTTTATTGTTCAGTTTCATTCATCATTTTTTTGTCAATCTTTAACATACTCTTTAGTATTTCAGAATACTAACAATAAAGAATTTAATCTTTAGCCAACTTGTTTCTAATCAATGATAAAGTTTTTATATCTTTAAATCATCAACCCAATGAATTATGAAACATAATAAAGTTTCTATGACTTCAAATCATAATCAAATTCAAGCAGAGTGAAATCTTACAGATTTTAAACTCTAGAAACCAATAAGAGATTTTAACGAATCAGTGAAGTTTTTATATTCTTCAAACCGAATTCTTATACTGATTTCTCGATGAAAGTTTTTATATTCTTCTAATTGAGGAAGTAGAAATCAAAAGATTTTAGTCTCCACAAAATCAGATCCAATATAGATTAACCAAACACTTGATTTATAAATGGCGATAGATTTTTTTTTCCTTCACCAAACAAGCACAAAAAATAAATAGTTTTATACTTTTCTTAAAATTGTTGTTTTTCTCAATTTTGATAAATTCTATATTTTTTAACAATAACTTCAAACAGATGTTCAAATTAACATATGAATAATCAAATGAAGTTTTAACTCTATATTTACAACTTTGAACTTTTAACAATAAGTTCAACCCAACTTATGAACATCAACAAAATGAAGTTCAAACTGTTTTTTGAATAAATTGCAAAACTAAATGTTAAGAACTTCAACACAAGTTCAACCAACTTATGAACTATCAAAATAAAGTTTCAAGAGCTTCAAACACAAGTTCAAAAAGTTGAAAAACTATCAATATGATGTCAAACTATTTACTAAAGTAAACAGTAAACAAAACATTACATATTAGTACTTATTTCCTTAAGATTGTTGTTTTTGAGTACACAATCTATATGTCAGTTCACTAAACTTCAACACAAGTTAAAGACAATATCAAGAACACCTATAACATTTTTAACACCTTCAATACAAGTTCCTCAATAACTATTAAAGAAGTATGTTATTCAAAGAAATAAGATAAAAACAGAATAAGCCAAGTCCTCTGAATTCACGGAGTGTCCTTAAGAAAATAATTCTCTTTAAGTACCTGAGGTTGTAAAATTTTCCTCCCAGGATAAAGTGGCTTCACAACCAGAATATAGTGGTACCTTAAACTTTCTAGTTTTCTTTGAACTCACTCAATGGGAGATGATCACACGGAGTTTTTTTTAGAAGCAAGAGTGTTTTTCTTGTGCAGAAATTTTCGTACTACCTAAGAAAAAAAAATTCAGGTATTCATAGTCATCAAATGCCCCTGCGAAAAGGAAGCAATGGTTCATGGAAGGGTGTATCATTTCGGAACAGTCATGTCTGTTTATTCCAAAACAATATATCTTTTTTGAACAGTCACATTCGACCGAACAATCACCCCTTTTCTGAAACAGTGTATCTTTTTCTTAAAGGGTTGTGTCCCTCTATTTTCTATTCACACAATCGAACTGAACCCACATGTACTACCAATATTCCAACAAAATACGACTACCAATCTATACAAAAACTGAAGCTACTTCATCTGATGCTTGTATTTAGTCTTCTTCTGCATGCAACTGCTTTCTCTTTTCCATCTATTCTTGTGCTTCATTGCCTCTTACTTGTATTATTTAGAAGTTGGCCAGTTGATTCTTGTCCATTCTCATAGCTCCCCTAGCCTCTCTTGGCATTTCCAGCTAAGTATTAAACATATTAGCTATCAAATTATATTGAGCATTGCTTCCATAATTAACCATAACATCAGCTATGTACTGTGTTCACTTTCCTAAAATGGTGCTGATTTTGATATGCCGTCTCTCAGTGATATTTCTCATATGATCCACTTCTTGTACAAACTCCCTATAGGACAGTATACAAACCTTCCAACCACTTAAAGACATCATTAAAATCAATCCATTTGATGACAAAAAGAGCAACCTTGATCTCTGCACTGTTATTTGAGAAAAACTGTTGAGGTTTGGCTAAGGTTGTGATGATAGAATTGTGGGGTTTTTAAGAGGTATGAATTAAAAATGAATAGGTATTTTTCCAAAAATATACTAAGAGAAAGGATGCAATTTGAATAAATACCTTTTCGGATTGAATGATTATAACCTTTTCAATGGGTTGCAACTTTTTTGAAGAGTTGCACCTTTATGAAGGAGTGCACCTTTCTAAACCATTGCTTCTTTTCATGAAATAATACCTTGATGGCTATAAATACTTGAATTTTTTCTCAAGTAAAGACACAATTTTTGAGTTGAAAAATAATCTTCTTCTTCTGACAACTCTTGTGTGAACATTAAATCATTGAGTGAGTTCGAAGTTTCTAAAAATTTGAGGAACCACTATCTTCAGAAAGAGAATCATTTTATCTTGAGGAAAGATTTTATAACCTCAGGTACTTGAGAAGAATAAATTCCTTAAGGACACGCCGTACATTCGGTGGACTTGATTCTATAATTTTCTGCTTTCATTTTTTTTTCTTAAAGTTGATAAACACTTCATTTTGATAGTTCATTTGATTATTCATTTAAACTTGTGTTTGAAATTGTTGGAACTTTATTATAGTTATTGAAATAGTTCTTGAACTTATTATTGAAGTTGTATTAAAATATACAAATTTTTATACTCAGAATAACAATAAAACTACCATCGGTGTTGATCTTAATGAAATTCAGGAGGTTTGGCTTAGATAATAGGTTTACTAGGCAACTTGGCCTTATAAGACTCCATAGAATTGAAAATCCTACTGCCATTGTAACTTGTATCCATTTTAAAATCTTTTTTGTTCATATGAATCTTGTTGTTGAATTTAGCAGTCCTACTGACCACTTTCCCATAAAGTTTACCTCAACTATTTTTAGTTTTATAACTACATTCTTATTGCCAGAATACTTTCAAATTGGATGCATAATCTCTTAAGTGGGGCGTTGGAAGGGTAGGATGTACATAGACCTTACCCTTTCTGGAATAGAGATGCTATTTTTGATCCCTCAGCTCAACTTTCTTCGAGTTGTCTTTATTGTTTAATAACGTATTAGTATTGTCACACCCAGAGAAACACCATAATTTTGAATATTTGCTCAAGCTGATAGCTGATATATAGTAGTACCACTCCAGAATTCATGGAATTTCATCATATAGCAAATGGTGTTGTGTTTGGTACTCCCATAAAGTTTGTACATTCTTATTGCCAGAATCCCCTCTAATTTAAATCGAGCTTTGCTCGAATGTACCTTTTTTATCCTTATGAAAAGCACCTATTGAATAGGTGAGATTTTTATTTGTTTTCTAGATTGATAGCTATCTTTTTAGTTGTTTGACTAATTTGGATTGGTGCCGAAAAAATCTGTACTCCTTATTAAAGATGATTCTATTCTATAGCTTAATTTTGAGACCTTAACCTAGGACAAAAGGATACTTATCATTTCATAATGTATTGTGGCTACATTGTTTTAATGAATATAATGTTTAAACAAATGGTATCATTTCCCGTGTTATATAATGTCACACATCAATAATTTGAAGAACAAACCTACAAGAAAAGTAAATGAGTGTTGAAGCTACTATAGAATTAATAAGGTAAATGATAAAATAAAATTATTAAATACTCCCTCTGTCTCATTTTATATGTCACTTTTTGGCCGGACATGAAATTTAAGAAATAAGTGATGACTTTGTAAAGTTTACAAAATTGCCTCTCTTAAAGTTGCTTTACTATTTACTTTTTAGTTATCTTTTCTTATTAATTGAGACCGAGTAGGGATAAAATGGGGATGATACCATTAAATAATTACCAAATAAGGAAATGTGACATTATTTTTGGGATGGATCAAAAAGAAAATAATGACAAATAAAATGGAACGGAGGGAGTAATAAAATAAAGACAAAAAGAGGAAAAAAAAAGTTAACCCGCTACACTAAATGAGACTTTTAGTCATTACCTAACGATAAATTCAATAATAATATACTATAGAATTTAAAATTTAAGTAACAATTAAAATAAACATTATATTTAAATTTACCATATAATTTAATATTACATGTAACAACCATCCAAAGTAAGATTTTTTAAAACAAGAGTAACAAAGTCACTTTGAACGAAAAGTAAAAAAAGTCTGTTTTCCCTCTAAAAATAGTTAATAGGAACGTATGAAGTATAACCGTCATGCCATGTAACTGTATAAATTCAGTTAATGAGAAAAGCCACAAGCTTTGCAGCTTCAATTTATTTTAGTAGAAATCTCTTTATCCACTAAATCTGAAAGAATCAGAGATGTGATCAATTGATGAAGATTCAGTTATCATTGAGAAAGAAGAAAAATCATTAAAGTAGTGAGTAATTGATGGTCAAAGAATGTTGAGAATATGAAGAAGATGAATGACATGAAGAAATGGTGTGTGAAAAAATTTAAAGAGAAATAACAACAAGAAGAAGAGAATCAAATTGAGAAACAAACTGCGAAAAGCTCTACTAAGGATGAATAAGTACCCAAATGAGACTAAAGGTGCAACCAAATTCTCTATGTTTTAATATTTGTGATTTTCTTTAGTATATTTATGTTTGGTTGATGATATGTTCTTCGTTTTTCTATATGCAGGGGGATTGTTTAGAAACAAGGAGACATAACAGTGATTTTGATTTTGATTGATAATTGGTGTATTATTCTTCATCAAATAAAATGAATCAGTGCATCTGTAGAAGAGAAACAGAGCACATTATATGTCTATCAACTTTTCAATGTTTTTTGGTTAAGACAAGGTTGCATTAATTTAAATAAACCACCAGGAGTGATGACTTGGTCAGTCAGGATTTAATACAAAATAGTTGGGGCCACTCCTCACTAAATAGTTTGAGAGAGTCTAAATATTTTGAGAGAGTCTTAATTATTCTACCAATGAGTTTCCACAATGTCTGCCTATAACGCCTGGTGTGCAAACTGATCTGAGGTGGTTTTATACACTTTTGTATCATTATTCTAGTTTATTTCGCGTTGTTTTGAGAGCAATTCTTGTTCTTTATGCGTTAATATGATAAAAATAAGCATTGAGTGTCCAAGTATATCATTACAATGTTCAAAGTATTTTTCAAACAAGTTTGTGCTTAATTGAGTCATTTAGAGTTCAACCCGAAAAACTAGTTTTACTAGCTTGAGCCTAGTTATGTGTCTAGTTGGTCTCATTGGATGCTAATGTGTTTAATTTATTTCAAATGGTTTAAATATGTAATTATGATTGGAACAACTTTTTTATAATGTGCAAAGTGCAATTTGATTAAGTCTAAAGTCGGAATAATAAGTTGAAGATCATTGCGAATTTGCCTTATCTCAGCTCTTGTTTTGATTTATCGTTGAGAATATTGTGTTATTTTGATCTTTAATATGTGGTGTGTGATATTGTAGGAGTTTTTGTGATCTGAATATGGAGATATATTGATGATTTAAAGGCTGAGAATTTATTGAAAATATACAAAAGACATGGGCAAAGGATAGAACATTCTACATTTAACCAAAATTTTGGAAGAAAATGATGCGAATTCAACGCATCGTGTTCCAATCCAAACAGTCCAGCGACGCATTTGTCGATGCGTCGCGTCAGTGTGTTCAAGTAGTGTCAAATACAATTTACGCCGACACGGATTGGTGGCTTAATCCCATTTTAATATAATACAATTACATAATGAGGGAATCTTGCATGGAATTTTCTGGAACTTGTGCCATTTACCTAATCCCACTATTATTAGTAATATAATATAATATATATACAGAATACACCTGGACATGGGAGAGGGCTTGGAACATATTTTGACCACCTAGACACGTTGGTCGATTCAGTGAAATTATTCTCGGTGGCTTGTACAACTTTTTTTAGACTTTAATATTTTTATTTAGCTTTTAATTTTTATATCATGTATTCAATTATTTGGATTGTGATTATGAAATTATCGACTAAAGACTCTCTTTTCGAGGTTAACGCCAAGAACATAATTACTATTATTTTGGATTAATTTCGATTAATTTTGCTTATCATATTTGGTTGTTTGTTTATTCTTGTTATAACTATATTAAGGATTTGCGACCCTTAAAATACATATATTGTCGACCTTTTGATCTCGGGAGAGGAAATAGGGAGATAGAACATGGGAATAAATAAAGTTTCGGTTTTTATTCTTTTATAAAATAAAGAATTAAACTTAGCGTCTAGGACATAAATGTACTTAGATGCCTTACTTGATTCAAACGTAGGATGATAACTTTAATTCACTTAATTGGATTATTACATCACCACTCAATGATGTAGTTGTAATGTACATATTAGATAAAAGATTTATAATGCTCAAACTACACCTCTCATGTGAGAATGTAAGCGATCGTTGTCAACATATAACCCAACTAGGTTGGGGTCGAATCCCACAGGGAATATGGTGTGAACTTAATTCGTTTGCGATTTAATCAACTGTTAGTTGGATGTTTCCTGAAATGGGAGTTTTGGAGATTAGCAAATAATTGTTGGTCACTTTAGTTTCAGTATTTGTAAGCTAGAGTTTATGGAAAACCAGAATTATGTTCACTATGGGTTTTGGTGCTTGACAGATGCTAATAGTGATTCAAGATTCTCACGATAGGTAGGAACAACAGATTGTATTTATCGAAGTTATGCCTAAATGTCTCTCGACCTACTTAAGTATTTAATTACCTAATCCTCTCAGACTTAGGGAGTTTATGTTCACTGTCTAGACTTCACCTCAGGTTAATTAACCTTGTTACAGCGTCAATTATTAAACGAAAGGTTGGTAGCTTCCAAGTCCCTTTCAATAATTCACTTTCTACTATAGTTGATTTCTTATCCCAAGCAAATCAAAGCAGGTTCTATCTATCATTTGCAACCAATAGACTATAATTAAAACCTCAGAATTATCAAAGAGTCCTATTACCTTTAAAATCTTGAACACTTAGCAGTTTACCAAGACCTAACCCATAGATACTATAATTCGGGTTAAATGAATTTAGCCACTCATAATGTAATGACCGATACAATAAATTGAATTCATAATTTGAAAGATGAACTTACAGCAAGATGAATAGCAACGAGTGTTTCTCAGATTAGATCAAAGTAGAAATCCCAAAATATTGATGATAATATCTTTAAAGTTAATTATTTTTGTTCAAGACGAGAAACTGGAGAGAAAATAAAAAAATACATGTGTTCCAAAATAGGTTCCGCCTCTCGAGTACTAGCCCAAGAAAACCCTAAACTATGCTTTAAATACTTCAGCCTAATTATGGAAACAAAATCATAGAGTTCAGTAATTTCTCGGACAGGTGACGTCATTTTGTGATGCCTTATCAGGAGTCTGACGACTTATCATAGATGTCGTCAGCTCCTTTTCACTTTTGACATTCGCTGTCTTAGGTTGACGGTGAATCATAACGGCTTATTAGATCTTTGATAACTTATCAGAGATGTCTTCGATTATTTACTTTAGCTCTCATGTTCTGCCTTAGGCTAACGACATTCTTGATGGCTTATCACAACTGTGAATACATAGCAAACAATGTCATAACTTCTCTACCTCATCTCCCATGTTCTGTCTAAGGCCGACGGCGACTCTAACGGCTTATCATAAGGCTGACGGCTTATCACATATCGTCGTCACTTCTTCAAACTGAATCCCATTCTCTGTTTAAGGCCGATGATGAATCTGATAACCTATCAGAGTGCTGACGACTTATCAGGAATGTCGTCCACCATACTTCTATTCTATTTTCTTCAAATTTCAACTTTTTTTCTTCCATCATTGTTGGCTCTCTTGCCTCTTGACTTCCATTGTAAAATCAAAGATAAAATAATAAAAGACGACAAAAGTTGCTTAAGACTTTGCAATTATTCTCTGTTAAAAGCCTCAAATGTGTTAGCATCTACTCACACATCAACACCCTCAACTTAAAACAATTGCTTGTCCTTAAGCAACTAAAACACAACCAAGAGAATGCAAAGTACATTCAACAGTCAACCATCCATATTATCTCAAAACATCTTCACCATCTCCAAGGTTAATCAATTTATAAACAACTGTGTATGTTATTGAATAGCAACAACGTGACACACAGGAATCAAGACATGGCATCAAATCAGTAACAAAAACCATGCATGTATCAAGATTACACTATCCAAACAAGATAGCAAATAACAACGTAACCAGTGTGCCCTCACTACAAAGAAGTCCCACTTCACTTATATCAGACATTACATATGTAACCATGGGGACAATCACCAAACACTCACTCTTAGAATGAAGTTCCAATCAATGTATAGCGAATACCATAGGCTTGCCCTTATTTTCATTACCAAGGCTTTCAGACAGGTCAGCTAGGATCACTATAGGTCTTTTCTTTGGCATGTAATGTAGGCTAGGGCCTGGTATGATACTCGATGATATTTAAAGTGACTAAGCCTCCTTGACACTACACTATCTTTTGGGGTTTCAGTCATTAGCATTTTCTTGTTCTTCTCTTTTCTTGATCACACTTATTCAGGATGGGTGCGGTTCTTTTCTACAACCACTTCTTCTTTTTCACCACTTTTCTTTTCTTGCTCTTTTCCACCGTACCCAGATTTTTATTTTTTCTTTTACTCTACCTTTTTTCACACTCATTTTACATCACGCACCCCTTTGATAGCCATTTTCAACTTAGGACATTTGCCTAAGTCAATGTGCACAGTGTCCAGGGAGGACCAGGGCCAAAATAGGTTCATTATGAAAGAAAAATGGGACAGTGATAGGTATCATAAAAAAATAGGCTATTCAGGCTCAAAATAGGGATTAAGGGATATTATGCATACAGGAAAGGTCATTTAAGCTAAAGTGGGCTAATATAAAAAAAACCTATGATCCTTTCCTAAACCCTATCCTTTAACCTAGGTAAGACAAATCGGACATGTTCTGAATCCCACATATAAAGGGAACTAAGTAAAATCTCACACACATATGGCACATAAGTATATCACAAGTTACTACTTATCCAGTTCATACAATTATTTAGCAATGGTTATCAAGTTACTAGAACTAATACCGTACAAAGATAAACAATGGTCACAATTAGATACAAATCATATAGTCAAAGAATTAGACCACTTGAGAGGTGTTCACAAAATAACAAAACCATGTTAACTGCCTTAAGTACTTATATTTCTCCTAGTTAACTACAAAATGTTACAACAACAACTCACCCTACACCCTCAACTTAAAATCAAAGAAAAACTAAACTAAGGGTTCGGGTATACCTGGAGTAAATCAAGCACAGGGATCATGGGTTGCCTCCCATGTAGTGCTTGATTTAATGTCACGGCACGAATTAGGTATCTCGATTACTTCAAACTTCATTGAGATAGATAGTAGCAATACTTTTCATCGAGTCTTTTAGACTTATATAAAATTTGAATCGTTGCCCATTTACCATGAAGGTGCTGCCGTCTTTATTTTTAAGTTCTACTACTCCAGATGAGTGGAATTGACTAACTCTAAATGGGCCTGACCACTTGGATTTAAGCTTACCTGGGAACAGTTTGAGTCTGGAATTAAATAGAATTACCAAGTTACCTTTTTGGAATTCTTATTTCTCAATCCTCTAATCATGATACTTCTTCATCTTTTCCTTATATAGGTCTGCTCTTTTATATGCCCTGAGATGGAATTCATCCATCTCATTTAGTTGTCCCAGTCTTAGCTCTGCTGCCTCCTTCCAACTCAAATTTAACCTTTTGAGTGCCCATAAAGCCTTGTGCTTCAGCTTGATTGGTAAGTGGCATGCTTTGCCATAGACCAACTGGAATGGTGACATGACAATGGGTGTCTTGAAAGCAGTTCGGTATGCCCACAAGGTATAATTGAGCTTTCAAGACCAGTCTTTCCAACTAGCGTTTACCGTTTTGGCTAGGATGGCTTCAATTTCTTGATTTGACACCTTCATTTGCCCACTAGTTTACGGGTGATATGGAGTGGCTACTCTATGATGTGTCACCCCATATTTCTCTGTCCTCTTCTGCACCAAGGTCCTCATAGAAATAGCTCTACAATGATGGAGATTATCCTCCGGTTCGTAGCTCACCGCTCTTTTCTTAGTCACATGGTCCTTCATGAATTTAGTATACCCTGGAATTGGCTCGAGTGCCTCCACCAAAGGCATATTCACTGTCAATTATCTGAGCATTGCCATGAATTTGCTGAATTTTGCATCATCAGGTTTTTTCTTCAATCATTGAGGAAAAAGAGGTAGTGGTCTTTGGAGAGTTTTCACCATTACTTCCTTTTCCTTCTCTTTCCCTTTTTCTGGAGAATCATCAGAACCATCCAGCTTCTCAGACTCCACTGGAACACCTTCTTTCGGTTCATCATCAACTACCTCATCAACTACATTTTTTCCCACAGAAGGGCCAGGTAATATCTTACAACTTTTAGTGGTAATCCCTATACATGAGCCATCATTCTACAGATTTTAGACTGTATCACTAGGTAATGTTTCACTCTTTCTCTAATTCAGCACTGTGGAGAGTTGGCTCATTTGTTGTTCTAGCTGCTTGATCGAAGCGGAGTACGAGTTTACCAACTGACTAATAGATGACAAATTGGTCTTTATGGTAGTCACTCTTGAGTTGGTAGCCTCCACTCATTATAATAATTTAGCCTTCATGTCCTCCATGGACATCTCTTCAGAACTTGTTGTAGCAGTCTCACAATTTCCAGGAGGGATTTCCCTACTCTCTATATTTATAACTAGGCTTATCATAATAATTTCGACCTAGATTCCCTTGGCTATTGCCTAGGAAACCCCTCTGATTATTAACATAGTTTGCCCCTTCTTCTGGATCAGCATCAAATCTATCTTATGATCCCACAAGTTTTACCTTCTCAGTCTTTCCTGATAGTAAGTGCTTGTTTAGAAAGTCCATCTGTGTTTTTACGTGAGCTATGTCTTGGTCACACTCCTCGTCTCTTCTGCATTATTCCACAGTTATACCCACAGAAATAGTGGGGCTTGCTACTACAGAGTCTCTGGTATTCCATGCCCGACTCTATTTGGTCATTCTCTCTAGCATTTATGAAGCTTTTGGGAATGTTGGATCAACAAATGAACCACCAGCAGCATTATTTACAATTAGTTTTGTTACAGAGTTAAGAGCCTTCTACAAAGTCTCTATTAACTATATGTCCGTCATATTTTGGTTCGGACACTGCATTAGCTTCTTTTGAAATCTCTTCGAGGTTTCATGCAAGGCTTTAGTTAGGAGCTTTCTAAAGTTGCTGATCTCATCCCTCAACTGTACCCTTATGGAAAGTAGAAAGAACCTTTCTAGGAAAGCTCCTTTCAACTGCCTTCAGTTGGTTATAGAATTGGGTGTTATCTTGTTAAGATACAATGTTGCCTCCCCAGACAGAGACAATGGAAACAATCTCAAACAAATAGTATTCTGACCCACTCCCGGGTTATCAAAAGATTTACAGATGGTGACAAAGTTCACCAGATGCAAGTTCGAGTCATCCCTAGGAAAGCCACCAAATAACCCCTTCAGATTGAGGAGTTGAATCATAGTACTCATAATGTTGAATTTATCCTCAGGTGCCAATGGTGAAGGAATAATTGCACCCGTTGCACATGCTCCATCCATTCTATCATTATCATTATTGAGGTTATATTGGACCGACTGGTAATCTTGCCTTTCTTAAAATGGACGGTTCCTGTTAGCATTGATACTGGTGCAGCTACATGCTCTGCACGCCTTGGGTTACCAAGGTTTAGCAACTCCTTGTCTCCCAAATATTCATTCTCAGGATTTGGATTCCGTACTTGTTGACCGATATTCTACACATTCACCTGAGCTCTAGCTAAGGCTGCTAACCTGTTAGCCTCTTACTGGTCTTCCATTCTTCCAATTCATTATGGTTTTGGATTAAATGGTAATAATGGTTCTCCAGAACTTCTGGTTCTTGGCATACACTACAAAGATCCTACAATAAAGAAAAATAACAAATAAACATAAAACTAGAAAACTTGACTAACAGTCAATTAGCGCACAACAACTTCAATTTATAACTGTATTCCTCGACAACGAAGCCATTTTTGATAACGCTCCAACTACACCTCTCATGTGAGAATGTAAGTGATCGTTGTCAATATATAACCCAACTAGGTTGGGCTCGTATTCCACAGGGAATATGGTGTGAACTTAAGTCATTTGTAATTTAATCAACTCATAGTTGGATGTTTCCTGAAATAGGGATTTTGGAGATTAGCAAATAATTGTTGGTCACTTTAGTTTCAGTGTTTGTAATCAAAAGTTTATGGAAAACCAAAATTATGTTCACTATGGGTTTTAATACTTGACAGATTCTAATAGTGATTCAAGATTCTCACGATAGGTAGGAACAACAAATTATCTTTATCAAAGTTATGCCTAAATGTCTCTCAACCTACTTAAGCATTTAATTACCTAATTCTCTCGGACTTGGGGAATTTATATTCACTGTCCAGACTTCACCTCAGGTTAATTAACCTTGTTACAACGTCAATTATTAAATGAAAGGTTGGTAGCTTCTAAGTCCCTGTCAATAATTCACTTCCTACTATAGTTGATTTCTTATCTCAAGTAAATCAAAGCAGGTGCTATCTATCATTTGCAACCAATAGACAATAATTAAAACCTCAGAATTATCAAGGAGTCCTATTACCTTTAGAATCTTGAACACTTATCAACTTACCAAGACCTAACTCATAGATCCCATAATTAGGGTTAAAGGGATTTAGCCGCTCATAATGTAATAATTGATACAACAAGTTGAATTCATAATTTGAAAGATGAACTTACAACAAGATGAATAAAAATAAGTGTTTCTCAGATTAGATCAAAGTAGAAATCCCAAAATATTGATGATAATCTCTTCAAAGTTAATTGTTTTTGTTCAAGCCAAGAAACTAGAGAGAAAATAAAAAAATATGTGTGTTCCAAAATAGGTTCCACCTCTCTAGTGCCAACCCAATAAAATCCTAAACTATGCTTTAAATACTTCAGCCTAATTATGGAAACAAAATCACAGAGTTCAGTAATTTCTCAGACAGGTGACGACATTTTGTGATGCCTTGTCAGGAGTCTGACGACTTATCACAGATGTCGTTAGCTCCTTTTACCTTTTTACATTTGCTACCTTAGGCTGACGGTTAATCATGATGGCTTATCAGATCTTTGACGACTTAT